>NW_022990196.1:887583-1069108 GCF_902827175.1 Gymnodraco acuticeps | reverse complement strand
CTTGCCTTGCCTTGCCTTGCCTTGCCTTGCCTTGCCTTGCCTTGCCTTGCCTTGCCTTGCCTTGCCTTGCCTTGCCTTGCCTTGCCTTGCCTTGCCTTGCCTTGCCTTGCCTTGCCTTGCCTTGCCTTGCCTTGCCTTGCCTTGCCTTGCCTTGCCTTGCCTGCTTGCCTGCCTGCCTTTTGCCTTGCCTTGCCTTGCCTTGCCTTGCCTTGCCTTGCCTTGCCTTGCCTTGCCTTGCCTTGCCTTGCTTGCCTTGCCTTGCCTTGCCTTGCCTTGCTGCCTTGCCTTGCCTTGCCTTGCCTTGCCTTGCCTTGCCTTGCCTTGCCTTGCCTTGCCTTGCCTTGCCTTGCCTTGCCTTGCCTTGCCTTGCCTTGCCTTGCCTTGCCTTGCCTTGCCTGCCTGCCTTGCCTTGCCTTGCCTTGCCTTGCCTGCCTTGCCTTGCCTTGCCTTGCCTTGCCTTGCCTTGCCTTGCCTTGCCTTGCCTTGCCTTGCCTTGCCTTGCCTTGCCTTGCCTTTCCTTGCCTTGCCTTGCCTTGCCTTGCCTTGCCTTGCCTTGCTTGCTTGCCTTGCCTTGCCTTGCCTGCCTTGCCTTGCCTGCCTTGCCTTGCCTTGCCTTGCCTTGCCTTGCCTTGCCTTGCCTTGCCTTGCCTTGCTTGCCTTGCCTTGCCTTGCCTTGCCTTGCCTTGCCTTGCCTTGCCTTGCCTTGCCTTGCCTTGCCTTGCCTTGCCTTGCCTTGCCTTGCCTTGCCTTGCCTTGCCTTGCCTTGCCTTGCCTTGCCTGCCTTGCCTTGCCTTGCCTTGCCTTGGCCTTGCCTTGCCTTGCCTTGCCTTGCTTGCCTTGCCTTGCTTGCCTTGCCTTGCCTTGCCTTGCCTTGCCTTGCCTTGCCTTGCCTTGCCTTGCCTTGCCTTGCCTTGCCTTGCCTTGCCTTCCTTGCCTGCCTTGCCTTGCCTTGCCTTGCCTTGCCTTGCCTTGCCTTGCCTTGCCTTGCCTTGCCTTGCCTTGCCTGCCTGCCTTGCTTGCCTTGCCTTGCCTTGCCTTGCCTTGCCTTGCCTTGCCTTGCCTTGCCCTGCCTTGCCTTGCCTTGCCTTGCCTTGCCTTGCCTTGCCTTGCCTGCCTTGCCTTTGCCTTGCCTTGCCTTGCCTTGCCTTGCCTTGCCTTGCCTTGCCTTGCCTTGCCTTGCCTTGCCTTGCCTTGCCTGCCTTTGCCTTGCCTTGCCTTGCCTTGCCTTGCCTTGCCTTGCTTGCCTTGCCTTGCCTTGCCTTGCCTTGCCTTGCCTTGCCTTGCCTTGCCTTGCCTTGCCTTGCCTTGCCTTGCCTTGCCTGCCTTGCCTTGCCTTTGCCTTGCCTTGCCTTGCCTTGCCTTGCTTGCCTTGCCTTGCCTTGCCTTGCCTTGCCTTGCCTTGCCTTGCCTTGCCTTGCCTTCCTTGCCTTGCCTTGCCTTGCCTTTGCTTTGCTTGCCTTGCCTTGCCTTGCCTTGCCTTGCCTTGCCTTGCCTTGCCTTGCCTTTGCCTGCCTGCCTTGCCTTGCCTGGCCTGGCCTGCCTGGCCTGGCCTGGCCTGGCCTGGCCTTGGCCTGGCCTGGCCTGGCCTGGCCTGGCCTGGCCTTTATCGAGTTTGCTGGCTGGGGCTTTAGTCGTCCGGCAAATCCGATGAACATCTGACATTTTTAATTTCGGAAGCTCTTGTAGGTCGTCATTTTCAAACAGGAAATGAATCGGCCGCTATGAGTAGAATGCGGAAGTGACTGTGCATGTAGCCTATTGTCCAAACGGCACCAGACTTCAGACTATCATTAATGGTCCGGCCCTCAACAGCTCTATGTCAATTAGGGGATGTCATCATATGCCGTTGCCATGGCGACAGATCCCTCGCCATGAAACACGGTGTTCTCCTAACTCAATGGAAAAACGTCCAGACAGACATCAGATGACAGTTAATGGTCCGGCCCTCAACACCTCAATATGACAATAGTGAGTTTTCCTCAAAAGCTGTTGCCATGGCAACGCACCCCTCACCGTTAAGCACGATATTGCTATAACTCCTGTGTAAATGGTCAAAAAGTATTCAAACTTCACATGTGTGCTAACGTTACAGCCCTCAAGACACATATGTGTCAGTTTTGAGATTTCCTCAAATGCCATTGCCATGGCAACACAATGCTCGCCATGAAACACGGTTTTCTCATATCTCAAAGGAAAACAATCCGAATGGCCACATACTTCACATTATGGTAAATACTACCACTACAACTTCCCAAAATTAATTTCCCTATAAGTCGATAACTATTTTATTAGTGCAGTATGGATTAGCTGCTAAATATGCCCTCATGTTTGCCAATAAAACATTTTTAAATTAGAAATGCTGTTGTAATGCAGGAAATACAAATCTTATTTTTGTATTAACAACATATTGAACACAATAAAAATGAACTTCGCCCTTCCCCAATGTGCCCTCCCAACTATACCAGCACAAAGTCGCATACTTTTAAGAGCAGACCCAAGACCCAACTTTGTAATATAGCTTATAACTGAATTGCATGTTATTCCTATTTTATACCTATGTTATTGATATTTCTTGACAGTTTTGAGAGTTTTTGGAAGCTTGTGTCAGTTGTATGAGATACTAATTAGTAATACTTTGATAATTAGGGCCCGAGCACGGAGTGCTAGGACCCAACGGCGTCCTAGCACGAAGTGCGAGGATACCTATTGTTATTGGTGGTATTATTATTTGTAGTCGCCATCTTTCCTGTTTTTGAGGCCTTTAGTTGTATAATTTTGCACAGATTCCAGAATCGGTGAAAATTACAATATTCTGGACTCAATTTGTTAAAATATTCCAACATGCTCGCTAGCGCCACCTATCTCAATTCCATTTCGGAAAAATTCACAAAGTCGCACCGTAACTCCGAATGACCTGACATTTTGCAAACATATCCAGGTGGACCTGCTCTACAAATAATCCAATTGGAACCCTAAGCTCCGCCTACATTTGTTTTGTTTTAATTGGCATAATTTACATACAGTTAAATATTCACTTATATTTAAATTTTCAGTTTATCAACACCAAACTTCGTATACAGCATCGGTGGAGGGTCCGACACATTATCCTAGGAGATGAGCATGTTCAAAAGATAAATATTTCCGCCATGAATTAAAACGTACTCGCAAAAAGGCGGGGCTTAGAAAGAAATGCTCATAATTCATCAACAATGTATCCAAACATCACAGATTTTGGTGGAAACGTTCAGTCTGTCTTGGGGAATAGGCACACCAAAGCATTTTCATTTTGTACTATAGGGGGCACCAAAAACACCACCAATTTATAACTCAAGAGCGGATGGACTAATCTTTTATTTTATTTTTTTTTACACATACTCTAGGGGCGACTACGAACTTAGATTCAAAGTGTCGAAACAAATGAAGAATGTGGGCGTGGCCTATACATTATTTTAAAATTGCGATAGCATAAAATGAGCTTCGGACGCAAAACTTTGGACACACGTCAGAGCCCAGGACCTTTTCGAGAATGTAAAAAAAAAACGTACATTTTCAAAAAAACTGCTCACTAGCGCCCCCTATTGTGTGGTAGTCACATATAGTTTCTCAGAATTTCACGAATTTTGGCACAGACATTTCTCATGGAATTGCGGATATATTTGTAAATACATTCCATTAGCCCCGCCCCCAGAAAGTTGGCCATTTTTTAAAATGTGCGTTTTTCAGCCATTTTACGCACGTTCTTGCGAACTCCTCCTAGGGGAATGATCGGAAAAATTCCAATCCAGGACACGTTCAGCCCCTATCCAATATGAAACTTAATTGAGGAGCACATTTTTTTTAAATCACTCGTGGAGGTTGTAAGCTAACAGCGAATACACCATTTTTGACAATTTACATGTCGCAAATTACTCCAAATGACTCCAAACTACTCGGATCTAGTTAATCCGATATTCACGAAACGCTGTATACATATTGCTATTATGATTGCACACATATTTCAAATTGCCTTCCATTAGCCCCGCCCCCCAAAAAGTCGGCCATTTTGAAAAATGTGCGTTTTTCAGCCATTTTACGCACGTTTTTGCGAACTCCTCCTAGGCAAGGCAAGGCAAGGCAAGGCAAGGCAAGTTTATTTATATAGCACTTTTCAACACAAGGCAATTCAAAGTGCTTTACAAAAAATGAAAGAGATTAAGAAAATGGCATTTAAAATCAGTCATTAAAAAGAAAAGCTAATAAAGTAAACATTAAAAGAAAAAAATACATGGCAGTCAATTAAACATTAAAAGAAAAAAGTACATGGATAAAAGTTACAGTGCAGTCTAAGATATGAATAGTTCAATTAAAAGCAGCGACAAAAAGAAAAGTCTTCAGCCTGGATTTAAAAGTAGTCAGAGTTGCAGCGGACCTGCAGGTTTCTGGGAGTTTGTTCCAGATATTTGGAGCATAATAACTGAACGCTGCTTTACCATGTTTAGTTCTGACTCTGGGGACAGAAAGCTGACCAGTCCCTGAAGACCTGAGAGATCTGGATGGTTCATAATTTAGCAGGAGGTCAGAAATGTATTTTGGGCCTAAACCATTCAGTGCTTTATAAACCAGCAGCAGTATTTTTGAAATCTATTCTTTGACACACAGGAAGCCAGTGTAAAGACTTCAGAACAGGAGTGATGTGATCCACTTTCTTAGTGTTAGTGAGGACTCGAGCAGCGGCGTTCTGAATCAGCTGCAGCTTCCTAATAGATTTTTTAGTGAGACCTGTGAAGACACCATTGCAGTAGTCGAGTCTACTGAAGATAAAAGCATGGACAAGTTTTTCCAAATCCTGCTGTGATATTAGTCTTTTAATCCTAGATATATTCTTTAGGTCAGGGGTGCCCAACCTTTTTTGAACCGAGAGCTACTTTTAAAGTTGCCAGTCTGCCGAGATCTACCAGTCCAAATAGAGAGGCCTTACTGACAGCCTGCTACCAGGTAAATACACACTTCTACTTGTATAAAACTGACCTTTGTACGATTAATACTTCATAAAATACTGCAGATACTTTATCTCACCTCTTTCTAATCTACACACATACAAGTATTTAACTGAAGTTACACAACAGTGTTGTTGATACAGAGTTGGAGTTTATTCACATGTCACTACAGTGGGTCATGTTTCAAGAAACATTGAACAGTGCTGCCACATATGACACAGGAAAAAAGGAAAATACTCTGAACCCTTTCTTTGCCATTATATAAAAATAGTGTTGCTACAAAAGTATAAATTAGGCTTACTAATAAGACAACTCAGATCTGAAGCTACACAGGAATCTGCTGCCAAAGTGCAATAAAAAAGACAAAATTAATAGAATCAAACCCTTTTTTTGTTGCATTTTAGTAGAGTATAAAAAGAAATGCCTTTTTAAAATAGGATGCAAGCAACACTAGTTTCTTAAACTGAATTGATAATAGACTATAATCAATTTAAGTTTGCATTCTTATACCATTTTGTACAATAATTATAATGAATAAGTTCAAACAAACTAAAACTTACAGCTGATTAATAACGGTCTCTAACTTGAGTTTTTATTATATCAAAAACCTGTTGAAATGCTTCTGTTATTTTTACTGTCCCCAAAAAGCGCGTCGGCAGCCTCCAGGAATGCTTCTTTCACAACTTCGCCGTCTTTGAAAGACTTCATGTGTTTCGCAAGAACGTGACTGACACGATAAGATGCTCTGGTAGCAGCCTTGCTCTTGTTGTTGGGCCTGGTGGAAATGGACTGCTGTGCATTTAGCTGTCCTTTCAGGCCCCTCCCCTTTTGGAGCGTAGGGCAGAATTAGGAAGGAATTCCATCTCGTATCGTTTGTGCACTATTTTGAAATGCCGTTCCTAAATTACCCTTCTTCGATAAAGCCACGCTCGCATTGCAGATGAGACAGATGGACTTTGAATTGGAATAGATACAAAAGTAATCATCCTCCCACTCGGAGTGAAAATTATATATTTTGGGCTTTTTTGCTTCTGCCATAATTTCGGTTTTGTGTGTGTGCGGACTGTCACTCCTGTCGACACGGACAACGTCAGTGTAATAGTGCCCACTGCCACGCCCCGACACATGGGGTCACGCCGGCCAATCACAAAGCTTTGATGCGTTCAAGTGCATTATTCTGGCACAGGAAGATTATGTTATAGGACATTAACGATAAAACAGAATATTGTTGTTCTATTTTTAGACACATCTCGCGATCGACTGGGAATCTCCCCGCGATCGACCGGTCGATCGCGATCGACTGGTTGGGCACCCCTGCTTTAGGTGATAGTAGGCTGATTTAGTAACTGTTTTAATGTGACTGTTGAAACTCAGGTCAGAGTCCATGACTACACTTAGATTTATGGCTTTATCTGTTGTTTTGAACATTGCACACTGAAGCTCAGCGCTAACTTTGATACGTTCTGCCTTGGCTCCAAAAACCATTACCTCAGTTTTATCTTTGTTTAATTGGAGAAAGTTCTGACACATCCAGTCATTGATTTGTTCAATGCACTTACTCAGTGTTTGAATTGGAGCATAGTCTCCTGGTGAAATTGTTACGTAAATTTGTGTGTCATCTGCATAGCTATGGTAACTTATTTTGTTGTTCTTCATTATCTGAGCCAGTGGTAGCATGTAGATGTTAAAGAGAAGAGGCCCCAAGATGGAGCCTTGAGGAACCCCACATGTCATATTTGTCAACTCAGATGTGTATTTACCTATAGAAACAAAGTTGTTTCTGTCCTTTAAGTAGGATTCAAACCAATTCAGAACTGTTTCCGAAAGTCCCACCCAGTTTTCCAGTCGGTCTAGTAATATGCTGTGGTCAACAGTGTCAAACGCAGCACTGAGATCTAATAATACTAACACTGAAGTTCTGCCACTGTCTGTTTAAGTGGATGTCATTAAAGACCTTTACAAGAGCAGTCTCAGTGCTGTGGTTTGGACGAAAGCCTGACTGGAACACATCAAATCAGTTATTTAAATGCAAGAAATTACTCAACTGTTGAAAAACAACTTTTTCAATGATTTTACCTAGAAATGGGAGGTTTGATATGGGCCTGTAATTGTTCATTACTGAAGCATCTAGATTATTCTTTTTTAAGAGCGGTTTAATGACTGCAGTTTTCAGGGCCTGTGGAAAAATACCTGAGTGAAGAGATTTGTTTACTATATGAAGTAGATCTGAGGCCATGCAAGGCAAAACATCTTTGAAAAATCCTGTTGGAATAATATCAAGGCAGCAGGAGGAGGATTTCAGAAGTTGAATAATGTCCTCTAGGTTTTTATCATTAATCTGATGGAATTGTGTCATGATGTCTGAATTGATGTTAAGTGGAGATAGGGACAACACATTTGCTGTTCCTGATACAGAGGCACTGACTGCTTGTCTGATTTTCTGAATTTTGTCAGTGAAGAAGGAGGCAAAATCATTGCACGCCCTGGTGGATAGAAATTCAGAGGCTACTGACACTGGGGGGTTAGTTAGTCTGTCGACGGTAGCAAACAAGGCACGTGCGTTGTTTTTGTTTTTGGTAATGATGTCAGAGAAGAACGATTGTCGTGCGTTTTTCAATTCCAAATTATAAAGGCCAAGTCTCTCTTTATAGATTTCAAAGTGAACCTGGAGTTTTGTTTTTCGCCACCTGCGTTCAGCTTTTCGACATTCTCTTTTTTCTGTTTGCACGCTCATGGCCTTTCTCCATGGAGATATTTTCTTGCCAGTCACTTCCTTTACCTTAGTTGGAGCAATGGCATCTATAATATTTTTTATTTTTGAATTAAAATGATCTACTAGCTCATTTACTGAGATGTTGGCAGGGGCAAGTGTGGAAGAGAAATTCTGAGTAAACATTTCCCTAGTATTTTCAGTTAAATATCGCTTTGTGGTTACCTCTTTTTGAACATTTTTGTGAACAGAAATAGAGCTCTCAAAGAAAACACAGGAATGGTCAGAAAGTGCAACATCAGTCACCACAACCTTAGAGATATTCACACCCTTTGAGATAATTAAGTCCAGAGTGTGCCCCTTATTGTGCGTGGGCTCCGTCACATGCTGAGTCAGTCCATAGCTATCAAGAACACAAAACAGTTCTTTAGCCCCTCTGTCCTGGGGGTTGTCAACATGGATGTTAAAATCACCAACAATGACTAGACGGTCAAAGTCAATACACACTATAGACAGCAGTTCAGTAAAGTCATCAAAAAGCTTGCACAGTATTTGGGTGGTCTATAGATATTTAGGAACAGAGCTCGAGAGGAGCATTTCAGCCGAAGGGCCACATATTCAAAATAATCAAAGTTTCCATACGATGTCTTCCTGCATTGAAGGGAATCATTGAACAGAATAGCAACTCCACCCCCTTTCTTATGCATTCTTTCCTGACTCATAAAACTAAAGTTGGGAGGGGTTGATTCGATAAGAACAGCTGCACTGTTATTTTGTTCAATCCAAGTTTCTGTTAAAAACATAAAATCGAGATTGTGCTCAGTGATAAAATCATTGATTAAAAATGTTTTTCCTGCCAAAGACCTGACATTTAATAAAGCTAGTTTAAGTTTGTTAAACACACTATCAGTCATGTTTTTTGTAACAAGCTGTGGCTGACATGGAATCACTGCTAAATTAGATACACTCACACAAACGTTTGAGCGCTTCCTGTTTCTATGATTCACCGCTCTTAATCTATTACCTATCAACACAGATATCGGCAAAGCTACTGGCAGGCAGGGCCCCGACATGTCCTGGAAAGAGTTGAGAGTGCCATACGCCCTTGAGCCTGGACCCATCACATATCAGTAAGAGTTTGTTGTGTTTTGTACACACACATCCTTATCAGGCTTCGGAGACTGCAGATGCCCCCTCGAAGGGAGGGGAGGTGGTCGACGTAGGCACGGTGATGGAGACGGGCGAGATGGTGCGGGGGTAGAGGACATGCTGCCAGGGGGGGGAGGTGGTTGACGTAGGCGCGGTGATGAGGACGGGGGAGATGGTGCGCGTCTCCGCGGTGATTTTGGTGGGCGTCGTTGAGGAGCGGGGGTAAAGGACATGGTGCCAGCCCTGCGTATCGCCTTCGTTTGGTCTTTGAACTCCAGGAAGGAATCGGTGCCAACCCTCTGTATCTCCTTTGTGTGTTCATCGATCTCCAGGAGGTGTGGGCGAGGGTGAAAGGGTGAACGGAGTATCCTCAAAGGCGTTGACAGGGGGGGGGGGGGGGGGGGGGTGACGGGCAGTGGAGACTCCTCCATTTGTCTCATAGGTCTCCCATAATCAGAACATTCCTCAGGCGGGTGCAGTGATAATTCTTCAGGGTTTTCTGCGCGATGTGTTGTGTCTTTCTCCTGTTTTGATTCCTCTTGCCGCTTGTCCTTGGCAGAGGGAACAGATTGATGACGCAGGCAGTTGAATATGTTAGAGATAAACAATTTCACTCCTGACTTGTTCAGGCAAACTCCATTTGCCTTGAAAAGATGTCTGCGATCCCAGAAAAAGTTTAAATTGTCAATAAAATGAACAGAATGGTCAGTACAGGCCGTTGAAAGCCAGGTGTTCAGTGCAAACAATCTGCTGAATCTCTCCACTCCTCTTCTGACTGGCGGTCAGAGGGCCACTGATGAACACCTCTGCATTTAGAGAGCTGGCAGTTTCCAACAAACATTTAAAGTCTTCTTTCAGCACTTCTGACTGTTGTTTCACAACATCATTTGTTCCAATGTGCAGTACCACATTCTTCACAGTCGGATGTTCAGCCCCAATATGCAGGATCTTCTCAGCCGAGTCAGAGACCACATCCTTGGGAAAACAGAGTACTTTGGTGTTGTTCTTATTACACAGACCTTTTACATCTCTTACAGCAGAGTCACCCACAATCAGAGTTTCAGGCCCAGTCGTTAGCTTTCCCTCTAGCCTTTTACTTTTGGAGTAGCTATTGGTCCTTACCCTGCTGTGTGAAGAGGACAGGTTATCCAGGTCATCAGATCTCCGGTTCTCGGTCAGCGGAGCGTATCTGTTCTGGATTGGCACACTTGGTGGTTTAGGAGGATTGTTTGTAATTCTCCCTTTAGCAGCTGTCCACTGCTGTTTCCTAGTATGAATAGGGGTTGAAGAGGCGCTCTTCCTGGGTGATAACAATGCAGGCCAGCCGGTCGCATCACAGATTTCGGAGCTCTGGGCTCTGCCTGTTATCCGTCCTCCCAAATCCCATGGAAATGATTTACTCTTAGGCTTTGCACCCAGAGAGTTCCAGGGAGGACTACCACTTGTAGATTTATTACCCGGTACACAGCCCTCCTGTTCCTTGGAATCCTTGTAGCTGCTAACTAGCTGTGAGTTAGCATACCCTTCTCCATTATTTTGCAACACTGGTAAAGTCGTGTCATTCCCACGACATAGTCCATTCACTTCCACGTTAACTTCCAACCGTTGCATTTTCATTTCCAACACAGCCATCTTCTGTATAAGTTTCTGGAAGTCATCTGTAGAGAACGGAGGCATTTTGCTACCAACTAGCTAAATAGCAGTAGCCTACCAGGCTTTAGCTGTTGCTAGGCCACGCTATTGTAAGACTGACGTCGTCATAAAAATGTTGAAATATGGCTGAGACCCTCCGTCTATTTACGAAGATGAACTGTCCCAGTGATAAGTTAATGTCCAGGAGCCGCTGCTCGAAGTTTTCAGAGAATAAGAATAGGAAAATCAGCATAAAAAGTAAGCAGAGGCAGGAGCAAGCAGAAAAGCGTCTGCACTGTAAGAAAGATAAGCAAACACATCCTAGGGGAATGATCAGAAAAATTCCAATGCAGGACAGGTTTAGCCCCTATCCAATAGGATACTTAATTGAGGAGCACATTTTAGAAAAATTACTCGTGGAGGTCGTAGGCTGACAGCGAATACACCATTTTTGACGATTTACATGTCGCAAATTACTCCAAACTACTCAGATATAGTTATTCCGATATTCACGAAACGCTGTATACATATTGCTATTATGATTGCACATATATTTCAAATTGCCTTCCATTAGCCCCGCCCCCCAGAAAGTCGGCCGTTTAGAAAAATGTGCGTTTTTCAGCCATTTTACGCACGTTCTTGCGAACTCCTCCTAGGGGAATGATCAGAAAAATTCCAATGCAGGACAGGTTTAGCCCCTATCCAATAGGATACTTAATTGAGGAGCACATTTTAGAAAAATTACTCGTGGAGGTCGTAGGCTGACAGCGAATACACCATTTTTGACGATTCACATGGCACAAATTGCTCCAAACTGCTCGCATATAGTTTTTCCGATATTCACGAAATGCTGTATACACATTACTATTATGATTGCACACATATATAAAATGGCCTTCCATTAGCCCCGCCCCCCAGGAAGTCGGCCATTTTGAAAAATGTGCGTTTTTCATGCATTTTAAGCACATTCTTGCAAACTCCTCCTAGGGGAATGATCGGAAAAATTCCAATCCAGGACAACTTCAGCGCATATCCAATGTCATGCTACATTGAGAAGGAATAGTCCTTCGCTCAAACGGGGAGCTCGTAGGCTAACGGAGAATATACCATTTTTGACCAATTATATGTCAGATAAGCTACTGAGACCTGCCTGTCTGCCTGGTACATCAACTCTCACACACACACACAAACACACACACACCTACTGTTAGTCCAACAACGTCCTTTGCTGGCGGCATATTCATTACAAAAGACACTCCCTAACCCTAACCCTAACCCTACTGTTTATTTGTAGATATCTCCTAAAGCCTACAAATAAAGTGTGAAATGTCGGCCTGTTACAATTGTTATTGAGCGATATATATTATACACACTGTTCTGCTTTCTGCACTGACATCAGCAGCTGTTCTCACTGTAAACATCGCGTCACAATGAAAGCAGTTGTGTTGAGAAAAAAAATAGCCTAACATCCAGGGGACATGTGATTACTGAGTAAACAAACGGTAAAGGGCAGAAAGTCTGATGCACATTTGATCATCTCAAATAACTTATCACAACGGGAACAGTTTGCAGAGCTGTGCTTCGTTGACAGAAGTCCAGCCATGCGTCACACCTCTTTTAAACATCACTGTTGGCTGAAATCGTCTCAGGAGAATACTTCAGTGTACCCTCAGTTATAGCTCCTCCAGAGACACTTCTCTCTCCTCTAAATCAGTGTATCCTCGGTTACGGCTCCTCCAGAAAGCCTCCTCGATAATCGATCCTCGACGAGCCTTTAGAGACATTTTTTTTCCTTCGACACGGCGTGCCAGCATCCGTTTCCGGGTCGCTGCCGGAGGACCTGGGAGTCTGGGACACGAAAATTATAGAAATGAGAAACGGCTAATTTCCCAGGACTCGCGCACGTCTGCTTGACGCCGGGACGACCGGCCGCCCTCCCCGACAGGCGCCAGGGCCCGCTCATCACTGCGCGCACAAGTGCGACCGCAGTTTTAATTATCATTATTATAGTAGTAAATAATATGATCTTTAATGTACATGCCAAAGAAACCAGCAGGACACCGCAGGAAATCGAACCCCATCCCAGTAAACTGGGAGTACCAATTACCAGTGCCTTTTGCTTTTCTAGGCTACATTGAAGGCAAAGCAAAACCTGCATTAGCAACAGCATATGAGTGACACAATTTAATATTGATGCATCATTTTACAAAATGTGTTTCCTTATGTCTGGATAAATGTTATTAGTGCAGTATGGAATATCTGCTAAATATGCCCTAATGTTTGCCAATCATTTTGTTATTAAAACTGCTGTTGTAATGCAGGAAAAAGAAACCTTGTTTTTTTATTAACAACATATTGAACACAATAATTATGAACATATTCAACACAATAAAAATGAACTTCGCCCTCCCAACTATACCAGCAGAGAGCGTTCATACTTTTAAGAACTGAAGACTTACCTTTTTAATATAACTTTTAACTTAATTGCCTTTTTATTCCTATTTTATACTCATTTTCTGTATTTGTATTGTTTTTAATTGTTTTATTGTGTACTGTGTGTGCGTGCGTGCGTGTGTGTGTGTGAGATAAAGCCGCTAAAAATGAACTACCAGGTCCGACATACTAAAGACTAATTAAAAATGAATTACAGAATAAATATATAAATAATTCCTAACTATGAGACTGTTGCAATTTCAGGGAGAGGGTCAGATCTTTGCAGAGCTGGTAACATTTGGTTTTGATTACTTGGCAGATGATAGGATTGAGGGAAAGGGTGGGGCCAAACATTATGCCAAGGTACTGGGAGGTTTTTATAGAAGACAAGGTCGAGGATGTGTCTTTTGGCATGGGTCAGGAAGGTGAAGTGTTGGGTGACAGTAAAAGTGTCTATTAGAGTGGAGAATTTGAATGATTGCTCGCAGGTGGGTGACTCAATAGTCATGTTAAGGTCGAAAAGTAGGGAGGATGAAGCTAGTTTGAGGAGTTAAGTGAGAGGAAGGAGGGATGTGGTTTAGGAGGCTGGGAGATGAGGATAACTGTGAATGAGGAAGGGGCTTTGAAGACGAGGAACTTGAGGGATGATACCTAAAAACATACCAAATTAAACCAGGGGGGGATGTTTGATTGAAAAAAACACTGATAAAATATCTCCAGACTGTAGAAGTGCATAATGTGGCACGATGAAACACAAGGTGAAGAAAAAACACAGAATTTATAGCTACATTTGCTAGACGTCTGAAGTTACTCTTTCTCAGCAGTTGTGCAAAAGAACACAGAATCCCCTCATGATCACTGAAATAGGTGGGCAACACAGTTGATTCTACATCATAATGTGTTGTTTTCACATATACATGGTCAATTAATGTGCCCTTTTCGGTAGTGGGTTGTGTGACTTGCTGCACATACCCTTTGCCTGTTACAAATTTGCAAATTGTTGATGTTTTTAAAATGTCATCATTGAAATCACCCATCACAGCAATTGTGTCACCTAATAGATCTAACAAATCAAGTAATTTGCCTAAATGTTCTTTAAACAAAGACATGGGATATGATGGTGGTCTATAAATTACCGCAATTAATATGTTGTGAGACAAACAGTTGTACACTATACATTCTAAATTTACATCTGGCACTTGAAGAATACTAAATGCAATACTGTTTGCACTATATATGCCAACACCACCATGTTGTTGGTCTTGCAGAGCAACCAATGCTGGGTTCTCGCTGCTGTAAGATGCACTTCGAGAACAACTAGCAAATGTATAACCACTGATGTTAATGTCGTCAAATGATGAGACAGCAGGCAGCCATGTCTCTGTAACAGCAATACAGTTAGGCTGCAAATGCTGTTGACAAAGGGTCAAATCTTCGACATGACGTGTCAAACTTTGCACATTTGTCAAAAACACAGTAAAATTGTCTGTGTGCAATTTGGGGTGGATCCTATCTTCACATAGAAACTGAGGCATGCACTGAATTGCTTGCTTAACATTTGTTTTACAAAAGATGGCATTAGGTTTAAAATCTTGAATGATTAAGCCTGATACATTTGTAACACGACTTAATGCATCATATGTCCAGCAGCAAATATTTTTTTGTGACACCACAGCTCTATCAACAGTTATCCCTTGCACCTTATGTACTGTAGAAGCCCAAGCCAGTTTAAGGGGAAATTGGCGACGCAACCCACCTTTAATGGTGACTCTATCCTCTTCTGGAAAAATTGGTGTACAGTTCACTAATTGACTTGATGCATTTGCAGATTCTTTCCTGCGCTGTGCCCCAACTCTGTCATCGTCAAAATGGACGTACACAGTTTGTGGAAATCTTTCACCTTGTGAAATAACTATGTGTCTCACCGTGCCGCATACCCCGTTTACAAGCCCATCCGTCACATCTATATTTTTTGTCAACATTACACGAGCATTTTCCCCAAGAACCAAACGTTCCGCTAAAAATGTTTGATAGATGTTGGTGTGATGTCCATGTTTCAACTCAAGTTTTCCTGTTATGGCCAGTATCCTGAGCTTCTATTTCTACATGTTCCGGGCATGTTTTCAACAGTTGCACAAGATTATGATCATTAACCTGAGCGTTTGTGGGGAAAATGTGTAATGCTGAACTTTCTTCCCCTGTTTCACAGCTCTTCAACAAATCAATGTCACTAGCTGACATTGAGCGTGTTCTCAACCTACACTGAACAAAAATATAAACGCAACTGTGAAGCTGACCGTTGAGCGGCCCAGACCAAGCAAGGAGGCAGAGGCAGAACGTCCAAAAATATAACCCGATGTGGGCATTTATTAAAATATGAACACATTACACACAGCCTCAATCCTGCTGCTGCTATTCACGTGAGCCCAGCCTGCAGCCACCAGGATCTCACACACACACACTCCCTTTTCTAACAGACAGGGAAACAGAGCCTAAATACCCACACACACTAATCAGCAACTAGACACAGGTGAGGGGGGAGGAGACAACACAGGGCACCAGGTGCACACAATCCTTTAATAAATACTATCTCAATAATTAGTATTTAAAATGTGCAAATATGCCATACCAAACGGTACTGTGCAATCACGCTAATAAAGTGCAAAACTGTTCACTAAAGTGCTGAGTTACCAGGCCCGAAGCCGTCAGTTCACAGTGACGAAGTTACCTTCGTCACAGCAACACTTTTGTTTTTGCTCGCATTTTTCATGAGATGAACTCAAAGATCTAAAACATTTTCTATATACACAAAATAACCATCTCTCTCAAATATTGTTCACAAATCTGAAAAAATCTGTGATAGTGAGCACTTCTCCTTTGCCGAGATAATCCATCCCACCTCACAGGTGTGGCATATCAAGATGCTGATTAGACAGCATGATTATTGCACAGGTGTGCCTTAGGCTGGCCACAATAAAAGGCCACTCTGAAACGTGTATTTTTGCTTTAGGGTTAACTCAGACAGACTGTATGTTTCACTAACAGATGGTATGAAAGTATAAACGGGTCTCAAATCAACTCGACATCATATTAATAATGATACATGATACAAATATAAGACTGACAACAAGAACAAGCCACAGAAGTCGTATCACAGTTTATCCTGGGCGGAGCTCTCCACAGCTGAAGACTTCTCCACGCTGCTTTCAAACAAGTAAACAACGTGTGCTTCACTTGTAGGCTGTCTGAAGGTGTACACAGGTCTCAGATGGACTTGGTATCACATTCAGCATGATATTCAGTAATAAGTCTGGCAACAATAAATGGTTTAAATTATTTATTTAAGCTTGCAATATTTTGAACACACATCCCCACCGCGGTGAATTTAGTTTTAGGTTGGATATTTGACGGACATTCGCGGACCCGCCAGCAGCGTCAGTTTCCCCTGCTGCTGGCTGTATTACGACGGGGAGATCTTCTCCGCGAAACGAGGCTTTCACTTAGGGACCATCAACAAATGACTTTTCAATTACACAAGAACATTTTTCTTTTTAATAAATCGACAGCTTCCCGATCGAGTGAATGTGAAGCAAATCCACGCTAGAGCATGCATTTGTTGAACACACCTCTTTTTATTGCATTTTAATACTTTAAATACGTTTTATTAATATTTTTGATGGAAACATTTGCTTATTTCTTCAATACCTTCCAGGTCATGTGACCGATTCACTAAAAATCAGTGCTGGGTCAAATAACTACACTGACTGAATAGGACACACCTCTTTTTATTGCATTTTAACACTCTAAATATGTTATATTAATATTTTGATGGAAAAATTAGCCTATTTATTCAATACCTTCCAGGTCATGTGACCGATTCACTCAAAATCAATGTTGGGTCAAAGAACTACACTCGCAGTCTTACACGCTTCTCTGCGCTCTCTCCTAGGCAGTCATCCATAGGAATCCCGAACCCAATAAAATACCCAATATTAGCGGTGTGTGTGTCTGCCCAAGGACAAGTTAAGGTAAAACCTAATAGAGGTGTCATACATAATAACCTAATAAAAGTAAATGTAACAACTACTACAGTGCAACAAAACAGGAATATTAAATGTGGTCTCTTAAACATAAGATCTCTAGCATCTAAAGCAATATTGGTAAATGATTTAATATCAGATTATAATATTGATATATGCTGTCTCACTGAAACTTGGTTGAGACATGAAGAATATGTCAGCATAAATGAGGCCACTCCACCCAGCCATATCAATACTCATATTGCCCGAGGCATGGGCCGAGGAGGTGGAGTTGCAGCAATCTTTGACTCAAGTTTACTTATCAATACTAAACCAAAATTAAATTATACCTCCTTTGAAAGTCTCGTTTTTAGTCTTACGCATCCGACCTGGAAAACTTTGCAGCCAATCTTATTTGTTACAGTGTACCGTGCACCAGGTCCTTATTCAGAATTCTTATCTGAATTCTCTGAGTTTTTATCAACTTTGGTACTTAAAACAGATAAAGTAATTATCGTAGGTGACTTTAATATTCATGTTGACGACGATAAAAATAGCCTTACTGTTGCATTTAACTCTATATTAGATTCTGTTGGTTTTTGTCAGAGTGTAAATAAACCAACCCACTGCTATAATCACACTCTCGACCTTGTTCTGACTTATGGTATTGAAATTGAGCAACTATTAGTCGAACCGCATAATCCTGCTTTATCCGACCATTTCTTAGTAACTTTTGAAGTACTGTTACGAGACTACAAAGCATTAGTCAAAAGCTCCTGCAGCAGAAACCTATCTGTTAGTGCTATAGCCACATTTAAGGAAGAGATTCCACCAATACTTAACTCGATAGCATGTCTGCATGTAAGGGAGGAAACTTATACAAAATGTACACCACCCCAAATTGATCATGTTGTTGATAGTGCTACAGATGCGCTGCGAATACAATTAGACTCTGTTGCTCCTTTGAAAAAGAAGAAAATAAAACAACATAGATTAGCTCCATGGCATAATGCCGAAACCCGCAAAATAAAGCAAAAGTCGAGACAACTTGAAAGGATATGGCGTTCCACTAAACTTGAAGAATCTCGTTTAATTTGGCATATTACTCTCAATGAATATAAGAAAGCACTGCGTAAAGCGAGAGCAGCCTACTACTCTTCATTAATAGATGAGAATAAGAATAATGCAAGATTTCTTTTCAGCACTGTAGCCAGGCTGACAGAAAGCCACAGCTCAATTGAGCCTTCTATTCCCATAGCACTCAGTAGTAATGATTTTATGTGCTTTTTTAATGATAAAATTGTTACTCTTAGAAACAAAATGAATGACCTCTTGCCTTTGACCAGTATAGTGTTATCAACAGCTCCCGGAAACGTAAGTTCTAATATTACACTAGATAGAAAAGTAGAATGCTTTTCAGCCATAAACCTTGAACAATTAAATTCAATGATTCTCTCTTCTAAACCATCAACGTGTATGTTAGACCCAATTCCAACTAAGCTGTTGAAGGAAGTTTTTCCATTAATTAGCACTTATTTATTAAATATTATGAATATGTCTTTATTATCAGGCTATGTTCCACAATCATTCAAAGTAGCAGTGATAAAACCGCTTCTTAAAAAGCACAACCTCGATCCAGAGGTTTTAGCCAATTATAGACCTATTTCCAATCTTCCGTTCCTCTCAAAAATTCTTGAGAAAGCGGTCGCAAAACAGTTGTGTGATTACTTAAAAAACAATGATTTATTTGAAGATTTTCAGTCTGGCTTCAGAACACATCATAGCACAGAGACAGCTCTGGTTAAAGTCACAAATGACATTCTAATAGCCTCTGACAAGGGACGTGTCTCTATTCTTGTTTTGCTCGATCTCAGTGCTGCATTTGATACTATCGACCATGATATCCTATTGCAAAGACTAGAGCACTTAGTTGGCATACAGGGAACTGCTTTAGACTGGTTTAGGTCCTATCTATCTGAACGCTCTCAGTTTGTACGTGTCAATGATGAATCTTCCACGCAAACCAAAGTTAGCCATGGAGTGCCACAGGGCTCAGTGCTCGGACCTATTTTGTTCACATTATAAGCTTCCGTTAGGCAATATTATAAGGAATCATTCTGTACATTTTCATTGTTATGCGGATGATACTCAACTATATTTATCAATCAAGCCTGATTAAATTAATCATCTAAATAAAATTCAAGACTGCCTTAAGGACTTAAAAACGTGGATGACCTTAAACTTTTTGATGTTAAACACGACCAAAACTGAAGTTATTGTACTTGGCCCGAAGAATCTACGAAACAAATTATCTAAGGATATATTAACTATGGATGGCATTAATTTGGCCTCCAGTGAGACTGTAAGGAATCTTGGTGTTATATTTGATCAGGATTTATCCTTTAACGCCCACATAAAATCAATTTCAAGGACCGCCTACTTCCATCTAAGTAACATTGCAAAAATCAGGCATATCTTGCCTCAAAACGATGCAGAGAAACTAGTCCATGCATTTGTTACTTCAAGGCTGGATTATTGTAACTCTTTATTATAATGGTGTACCAAGAAGTCAGTCAAGTTGCTTCAGCTGATTCAAAATGCTGCAGCTCGTGTACTAACCAGAGTTAGGAAAAGGTACCACATTACTCCTGTTCTGGCTGCCTTACACTGGCTCCCTATAGAACACAGGATATCATTTATAAAATGCTTCTTCTCGCCTACAAAGCCCTAATGGGCAGGCGCCATCTTACCTTAAAGAACTCATTATACCCTACTGTCCTACTAGAGCATTGCGTTCCAAGAATGCAGGGTTGTTGGTTGTTCCTAGAGTCTCTAAAAGTACAATGGGAGCCAGAGCCTTTTCTTATCAAGCTCCACATTTGTGGAATCAGCTTCCAGTTTGTGTTCGGGCGGCAGACACCCTATCCGTTTTTAAGAGTGCGCTTAAGACCTTCCTTTTTGATAAAGCTTATAGTTAGGGCTGATTAGATTCAGCCCCTAGTTTTGCTGATATAGGCTTAGTTTGTCGGGGGGACATCTTACTTCTTCTTCCTTCTCTCTGTCTATACTTGTGTACTCTCATGTTCCGATTAACCCAGCTTCCCCAAATGTCTTTCTTTTTGGTGTCTATATACGCCGGGATCCGGAAGTCATGGATGATCCTGCGCTCCTCTGTCCTGGATCGCGAGCCCTGGATCTTGAGTCGTGGCTGTGGTCCTGGATCTAGGTCCTGGATAGATATCCTCGTGGATTCATCTTCCTATTATACACACATGCATTCCAAACATTTGGTCTACCTATGTATGCAAATGTATTATCTTTTCAATTTACACACGGCATCTATGCACGTCTGTCCAGTCCTGGGAGAGGGATCCCTCCTCTGTTGCTCTCCTGAGGTTTCTCCCATTTTTCCCTTTAAACTGTGGGGTTTTCTTCGGAAGTTTTTCCTTGTACGATGTGAAGGTCTAAGGACAGAGGGTGTCGTATTGTCATACTGATATTTGTACAAACTGTAAAGTCCACTGAGACAAATGTAACATTTGTGATATTGGGCTATATAAATAAACATTGATTGATTGATTGATACACTGGCTGAATAGGACACACCTCTTTTTATTGCATATTAACACTACATATTTTATATTAATATTTTGATGGAAAAATGAGCTTATTTCTTCAATACCTTCCAGGTCATGTGACCGATTCACTCAAAATCAGTGCTGGGTCAAATAACTACACTGACTGAATAGGACACACCTCTTTTTATTGCATTTTAACACTCTAAATATTTTTATATTAATATTTTGATGGAAAAATTAGCCTATTTCTACAATACGTTCCAGGTCATGTGACAGATTCACTCAAAATCAATGCTGGGTCAAAGAACTACACTGGCTGCATAGGACACACCTCTTTTTATTGCATTTTAATACTTTAAATATTTTATATTAATATTTTGATGGAAACATTTGCTTATTTCTTCAATACCTTCCAGGTCATGTGACCGATTCAATCAAAATCAATGTTGGGTCAAATAACTACACTGGCTGCATAGGACACACCTCTTTTTATTGCATTTTAATACTTTAAATATTTTATATTAATATTTTGATGGAAAAATATGCTTATTTCTTCAATACCTTCCAGGTCATGTGACCTAATCACTCAAAAGCAGTGCTGGGTCAAAGAACTACACTGGCTGAATAGGACACACCTCTTTTTATTGCATATTAACACTCTAAATATTTTATATTAATATTTTGATGGAAAAATTAGCTTATTTATTCAATACCTTCCAGGTCATGTGACCGATTCACTCAAAATCAGTGCTGGGTCAAATAACTACACTGGCTGCATAGGACACACCTCTTGTTATTGCATATTAACACTCTAAATATTTTATATTAATATTTTGATGGAAAAATTAGCTTATTTCTTCAATACCTTCCAGGTCATGTGACCTAATCACTCAAAATCAGTGTTGGGTCAAATAACTACACTGGCTGAATAGGACACACCTCTTTTTATTGCATTTTAATAATCTAAATATTTTAATATTAATATTTTGATGGAAAAATTAGCTTATTTCTTCAATACCTTCCAGGTCATGTGACCGATTCACTCAAAATCAATGTTGGGTCAAAGAACTACACTGGCTGCATAGACACACCTCTTTTTATTGCATTTTAATACTTTAAATATTTTATATTAAATTTTGATGGAAAACTGAGCTTATTTCTTCAATACCTTCCAGGTCATGTGACCTAATCACTCAAAATCAGTGTTGGGTCAAATAACTACACTGGCTGCATAGGACACACCTCTTTTTATTGCATTTTAATACTTTAAATATTTTATATTAATATTTTGATGGAAAACTGAGCTTATTTCTTCAATACCTTCCAGGTCATGTGACCTAATCACTCAAAATCAGTGTTGGGTCAAATAACTACACTGGCTGAATGGGACACACCTCTTTTTATTGTACTTTAACACTCTAAATATTTATATTAATATTTTGATGGAAACATTTGCCTATTTCTTCAATACCTTCCAGGTCATGTGACCGATTCACTCAAAATCAATGTTGGGTCAAAGAACTACACTGGCTGAATGGGACACACCTCTTTTTATTGTATTTTAACACTCTAAATATGTTTATATTAATATTTTGATGGAAAAATTAGCTTATTTCTTCAATACCTTCCAGGTCATGTGACCGACAGTGGCGTTTTCTCCCGGAGGCCAAGGGAAGCCAGGCTTCCCCTGTTTTTTCGGATTGTAGTTATAATTTAAATAAATAAATAAAAACACTTTGTTTTGTTTCGATAATGCTCCTTTGCTGTGTGTTGCTGCCGGCCCGTCTCTCCCCCATTCTCATTGAGTATTTTACAAAGAGTGAAACAAACAGCGCCCCTCTAGATGTTATGTTGAAACAGTAGATTGCACTCACTGTTGCGAGAGGAGGCCAGCCGAATCTGGCTTCCCTTGATAAAAAAAAATGGAGGGATTGACCAATCAGATGAGGCTCACGTGATGCCCCTGCCAACCTGTGATTGGTCAGGGCCATGCCAAGGGAAGCCAGAGGCGGCTGGCTTCCCTTGCCTCACAATCCAATCAAATCGCATCAACTTAGTGTTGCAGTGACGCGTCCTAAAATCCCGAAGTAAGCTGCTCTCGGTTTCCCTCGACAAAAAAGCAATGGGATTTCTCCATAGGATTTTGGAAAATAGCTCGAAATAAGGTCAGTGGACACGAACCTGTTAGATAAATGCAAGTTTTGTTCAGTCGGATAATATCCACATGTCTACCCAACTTTTATAATTTTCGAATGATAAATCTATTCGATAGAAGCAGTAGCGTGGCGTGGGAAAAAAATTAGGGGAAGCCAATAATACGTCCTTTCTTTTGGGTCGGGGGTGTGGTGGTCAATGTAATAACTTAACCAGATGAGTGATTACAGCACCAGGTATCATTTTACACACATTTTTATCAGATGCAGGACTTACACACGCCTGTTATCTAACCGACAGGTCCGCACGCACTCTCCAGCCGAAACTCTAAATTCATTCACAAACTAAATCAGGAGACCTTTAACGTTTTACGTCCGATTCGCTCCTTTTTTCCTCTCTGTACACAGCTCCAGTTTGGGCATTGGCCTGTCATCAGATTGTATTTGTTGTTGCTGCTGTAGCGGAAGTTTAGTACAATTACTTTAGATGAAAAACTCCAAATCTCCTCCCTCCATAATTGCACTTGCTTCAGTTGCTTGCTACTTTCTAAAGGCAGTGAGAGTGATGCAGTGCAGTGGGATGTATACCAGAGATGGGGACTCAAGTCTGTGACTCGGACTCGAGTCGCACTTAAGTCGCACACACAGAGACTTCAGACTTGACTTGGACTCCTGCTCAAAAGACTTCGGACTCGACTTGGACTCGTGTTTTGGGACTCGTGAACAATCATTGTGTTTTCTATTTTTGGCGTATTAAAGGTGGGGTAGGTACGTTTGAGAAACCGGCTCGAGATCGCTAGAATTTGAAAATACACAACCGGAGAAAATCTGCCACTTCCTCACAGAGCCCCTCCTCCAACACACACGAACGCGCACATGACCAATGAGGGCACGAGATAAGTTTGTGCCCTGATGGGAGGCTGACAGGCAGGTAGTCCATCCAGTTACTTTAGCCGGGCCGGGTATCGGGATGTTAAGAGCATTCCATGGAATATAACAAAAAGTGTATCTCGAGCCGGTTTCTCAAACTTACCTACCCCACCTTTAACATTAGCATCATGGTAACACCATGGCGACCGGCGGCACACCTGCAGCTGTACCGCTTGTAATTAGGTTCAACTATAAAAACTTCGAACAAAACGCCGGCGGCACCAACAGAAGGAGCGCACACTGCAAAGTCTGCAATATTAAAATTAAGGATGCTGGTGCAACAACGTCAAATTTCATCAGGCACTTGAAAACTCACCCGGAGAGGTCAGTCACATTAACGCATATGGACGGTTAGCAAACATGTTTAGCTCAGCATCAGCTATATAATGTTAACTTAGCTTGCTACTAGCTTTGTAACTGAATATTTGAAAAGATGAGTGAATGTTTGCTTGTCACACTTGTTTGCGTTGAGTGGCGTTGACATCCAACTCTTGACATGACATAAAATAGGTCGGTAACGTTAATTATTACGTTCCGCTGCCACCATCTACTGGCTAACGTTAAACGTAGAAAAATACATAGTTACATAAATAAATACATCTGTCGGTTTATAGGCAGGTTACAGGTTTATTGTTGACCACGTAACGTTAATGTTACAGGTTTATCAGGTTACCATTACACTGGGTTTGAGTGAGAGGATAGAGGAATATGTTTATTTATAATAGACTTAAAAGACCCAGTGTAATTAAACAATACGGTTGCAGAGGTCACATTTTAACATTTGTGTCCACTGGCCAAATGGCTAGCCTAGTGAATGTTGAAATGTTACCAGCCACTCAATAGATTGCCATTGTTATTTTTGGCTGGTGCGTGCAACATACAGTACCAGCCACTTGCATGATTTACCAGCATTTGGCTGGTAAATGGTGTTAATGGTAGATATCTCTTTTGGAACAGGTCATGTTTTAATATCACCAGTTCAGTATATTTCAGATAATATTGCAGCAATAGTTTTTTTAGTTGCAAATGGCACAGAACAAATGTTTACTTTTAAGTACTTTTAACACAGTTTCCCTGCGGGGGATTAATAAATTATTTGTGATACTGATTTCTGATTCTGAAGTGTTTTGCTTATAAGTTTGTTTTGCATTTAGCTAAAGTGTGATGTTTGTCCTCATATTGCATTGCAATAGCCTGTTTAAGTGATCATATAACAAACAACTAATCAGTACTGATACTGTATGCTAATAGATATAGGAGTGATAATAATACAGTAAATGCTTTGAATTTCTTAGATATAGCTGTGCAGTATTCTTAACAGACTGGATAGCAGCAGACAATAGAAGGCTTATTACAACCAGAAGAGACATGAGACTTTTATTTTTTAGAGACTTGAGACTTGACTTGGACTCGTGACCAAAGACTTGAGACTTGATCAAGTCTCACCCACAAAGACTTGAGACTTGACTTGGACTCGTGACCAAAGATTTGAGACTTGACTTGGACTTGCAAAAAGAGACTTGTGAACATCTCTGGTATATACCAAATCCAACACACTCTTCTTTGTTCTTAGATGCATCTGTGTACATTTGTAGGTAATTGTAGTACTTTTCGTTCAGATACATACTTGTTTTAATTCCCACTTCATTTATTTGCCACTCTTTTTTCCTTTCTACTCTATCTATTTTAGCTTCTGGGAAAAGCCATGGAGGAACACTACTAAATGGGGTTACTTTGGCAAACGTGATGGTCTCCACTCCATATGCCCTCGTTCTTTCCTTACTTGTCCAGCCAAACACACATCCCTGGGCTTCTATGTCACATGACAGAGAAGCTGTTAAAACAAAATTGAGTGTGACATTCGGTCACATGACAGAGAAGCTATTGAAAAAATTAATTAATATTAACCCTTGTATAATGTTTCATTGTTTATCTAAAGAACAATGATATGATACATTATTTGGTCAACCTCACACTCAATGGCGTTGGCTAATTTTCTGTGAAGAACATATATCAGAACACATTTTCAATGACCACCCCTACACATTTATATTACAAACAGAATGTTCGGGGCTAACACAAGTGTGGAAATTGTATGTGTGTGTGTGTGTCTTATCACAACTGATCAAGATGGCCAAATTATTCTCTGCTCAGAGGGCCTTGCAAATGATTTTGGAAGAGCACAAACACTGGTAAATCACGAGCAAGGTTGACAGCTAAAAAAGCTATAATATAAACGACAGCTAACACGTAATAACGGCTCCGTGCCAGCTGATCTGCACCAAAGTACTCATTTCCTTATTTGTTTCCTCGCGTATCTGTCTCTCTCTCTCTCCACAAACTCTCACATGAAATGTGTTCTTTTGATGCGGCATGCCTTAGCAGTCCTTTATCAGTCTGTAATGCGTGTTTCCAGTCGCAAAAACCTTTGACAGTAAAAGCTGCATCAGATGAAGACGTATTCACTTTAAACTGTCTACAAGGGAAACAAAAGGCTGCGTCTGCTTTTAACGAATATTCAAGCCATGGTCTGTTGTTGTACCATGCAGCGGCAAAAGTGCACTTCTTTCCTGAAAACAATCTCCCTGGATAACTATCCAGCTTCACCTGCTTGGGTTTATTAACCCCAAGATCATCGCTAACTCAGCCCCGGGGTTTGCCGTGGTCAAGCTTGTGACATTAAGGCGTGCTGCTGCAACGGCAGGTGCAGCAGGGTCGCCAGCAGCACCATCGGCTGCAGTTCTTTCATCGCTATTTCATTTTAATAAATCCTTAGACCTTTGGAGCCAATTTTTGATGTCCATTTTGTAATGCAAACAGAAATGGGAGTCTACAGAATGCACAATAAACAAATCCAGAATAGGCGGCAGAGTGTGACGCTGTGATTGGTCTAAATGGGGACGAATCACAAATCACAGACACATGCATTTATTTGACGTAGCCTGCGATTTTTTTGTTTTGTTCTGACATCACATACATCGTAGCATAAAAGTTCACAGTTTATTTATAATTAAAAAATTAAAATATATATATTTTTTAATTTTTATAAATAATAAAAAACGTGTTTATTGGGGGAGGGCATGTGTTTGGACCAAATGGTGATTTGGGTTCCATTGACCTGGGGTTCCCTGCAACCGTATGCAAAACCCATGGTCTCTAATCTGGGCGTCAAAATCGACAGTGCTTTTAAATTGGATAAACAGATAAACTCTGTGGTTATCACTTGAGGCTCCTGTCCAAAATCAAACCGGTTTTATCCTTTTTAGACTTTGGGCGTGTAATTATGCCTTTGTTTCGACTCGTTTAGATTATTGTAATGCACTTTATGCCGGCCTAAACAAGACCTCGCTGCAGCTGGTACAAAACGCTGCGGCTCGGCTGCTTATATATTCAGATTTATATGGGGACATGTATGTAGTATATATTCAGATTTATATGGGGACATGTATGTAGTATATATTCAGATTTATATGGGGACATGTATGTAGTATATATTCACAATTATATGGGGACATGTATGTACTATATATTCACAATTATATGGGGACATGCAGGGGCGGACTGGCCATTGGGAATAAAAAAAATCTTTTTTTTTGCCTAAATCCTACCAGCCCACATTTGTAAGTGTTCCGGCCCAGCCCAGCCCAGTGGGGTGTGGGGTGTTACGTAATCAGAATACAAAAATCAAGTAACTGTATTCAGCTCGCGTTACATTTGAAAAACGAGTAATCTGATTACAGTTACTTTCGTAAACCTGAAAGTGAATACATTTTGGATTACTTATTGGAATTATTGGTGGAAAGATTTCCTCAAACATTTAATATTCAATTACTAAAGGTACAGCCGAATCATCACAGCGCACAAAACCGCGCAGATGGACCAAAAGGGGAGCGTTTAAAAAAAAATTGCGGGTCCGCCAGTGAAACGATAACAACGTAACATGGAGGAACAAAAGTCTGCGTTTTAAAGTGGTGTGTGTGTGTGTGTGTGTGTGTGTGTGTGTGGGTGTGTGTGTGGTTGTGTGTGTGTGTGTGTGTGTGTGTGTGTGTGTGTGTGTGTGTGGTGGTTAAACACATCAGCCACACCGCTCTTTAGCCTTTCTAATGATTCTGAAGGTAAACACAGTGAAGGCGGTGCGTGAAAGGCGGTGCGTGAAAGGCACTGCGCGCTCCTCTTCTCAGAGGCTGAGTTAACCCTCCCGCTGCCTCCTGGTGCTGCAGGGATTTCATGAAGTGAAGGAGGTGTTCCTTCTATAAAACAGCTGCGGGCAGCAGATACTGTGAGAGTCACAGACATGAATACATAGATCAAGGCAGACTGGTGCACACACTCTCCTGTTTTGCCAATCCGGTGCTTAAACAAATATAGCTCTCCACCCCTGGTCGAAATGTCCTTAAAATGAAGTCCGAGTTCGACATTTTAATTAATGTCCTGCCAACACTGGCAGGACAGAAGGCGACACGCCCTTTCTAAGCCATGTCCTCACATCCCAAGCTGCATCCCCAAAAAGTTTATTATGTTGTTACAACAGGGTTCAGGGGGAGTGGCTGTACGGCTGTACCCGTAGGATAGAAAAGGGTGAAGTGATGTCTGACTCAGAGGTCTTCTGTGGAGAGAAACGTGTTGCCCACATTCTGTTACTCTGAGTTTAGGCTAGTTAGCTAGCAGGTTTATTGTTTGGGTGCAGTCACTTTTGCCTCCACTTGCTGTTCAATAAATGTTGAAAGAAAAAGTTAATCTGTTTACAGTTCTGTTTTATATGGGTGTTGAAGAGAGAAGAAGAAGAAGAAGAAGAAGAAGAAGAAGAAGAAGAAGAAGAAGAAGAAAGAAGCAGAAGAAGAAGAAAGAAGAAGAAGAAGAAGAAGAAGAAGAATAAGAAGAAGAAGAAGAATTGGTGAGGGATGAAACCCTCTTTAATGGTCTCACATGCAGAGCACACAGCACACACAGTGAAATGTGTTCTCTGCTTTTAACCCATCCTAGTACCAGGAGTCTAGTACTAGGAGCCACTGCTCCGCCACAGCTATTGTACAGCGCCCGCGGAGCAATGGGAGTGAGGGGGGAAGGGGGATGTCTGGTGCCTTGCTCAAGGGCACCATGGCAGGAGGTGAACTGGGACCTCTCCAAGTAGAAGTCCACACTCCAAATAGGTCTGGTCGGGGACTTGAACCGGCGACCCTACGGCTCACAGTCCAAGCCCCTACTGACTGCCATAGATTTAGTCCCTAATTTTGCTCTCAAAATGGACCAGATTGATGCATTTAATTTCAACATTTAAAAAAAAACTTCCCGGGGGAGCTTGCCCCCGGACCCCCCTAGAGGAGGTGAGGTCCACCACCTGCCCACACCCCCTGTTAAATTGTCTCACCCACATTGAGGATGCTTCCTACGCCCATGTTTTATTCCATGTGTCAAGTCAGGCAAATTGGGTCAAAATGTTATTGCATCAATGATCTGTTAACATTAAAATCACTAAATATATGCCGTAACTATTTTGCTCTAGGCAACTCAAGGGCTCAGGTAATGTGATTACCATATGAATAATTGTCCAAAATAACATAAAATGCATAGGTTTTTTGTTAAGTAACATACTTTCGTCGCCGGCCGGCCGATACATGCCGCACATTAAGTGGGCCTGTCTGTCAATTAATCCCCGGGCCACTTTTTCCCCCCAGTCCGCCCCTGGGGACATGTATGCACTATATATATATATATATATATATATATATATATATATATATATATTCAGATTTATAAAAGACCATGTACGTACCATATATTCCGAACATGAGTGCAATATATGTTCACAATGAGGAGAAATGCATGTTCTGGTAAAACAAATCTTTAATTGTTTTTTTTTTTATCAATGTGTAACAGTTATCAACATACTCATTAAAAGAAGGACAAGGAAAGAATAAAAGCCTGTAAACAACACATTATGTAATGACTCAAGACAATTTTCACGTAATTATGTAATAAAACCCACATTTTTTAATAATCTGCTGCATTCTGTAATCAACAGCCTGAACGCAATATAAAATAAATGTCCCCACATTTTGTAATAAATTATTACATTTTGCAATGGTTATTACAAAATGCGTGAGTTGCCCTTTTAAAAAACTGTAATATTCATTATGTAACCATAACCAAACTGTAAATATATCCCAAAATTGATGTTGATATACATGTTGGCTAATGAATGAACACTTGATCTAGTTTTGGCCAATGAAAGATATTCTACTGAAATATTTTTAAATTAATTATGAGTAAGGATGATTCATGGTTGAATAAATAAATAAACAGTTGTAATGTTATTGTTTGCAACTCATTTTGTATTAACCACTGCAATATGTAATAATATATTTCAAAATGTGGCGACATGTATTACATATTTGCATTGAACTTGTTTACTACATAATGGGCAAATTATTACAAAAGGAGGTGTTATTACATAATGAAGGGAAAATGTATTACATTTTGTATAGGTATAGTTAATAAATGATGCATTGTTATTTCATACAGGGCCAACAAGAGCAGTCTTTTATCCTATTTAACAATCTTGTTTTTTGTTTCACCTGGTGACAACTTTAAACATGAGCAGATCACTCATTAAAACAAGGTCCGGAACAGGTCCAAAAAAAACAGTCTTGTACCCTATTTAATCGTCCATCTTGTTTTTTCGCTTCACCTGGGCCCTTTCTCATTTCTCTAACTCCCCTCCTCGACTCCTATCCTCGATACTTAGTCCCGCCCACAGGAGATGCGAGCGGAGGAGCCGAGGAGGGGAACCGAGGAGAGAGGAGGGGAAGCAGCAGGCGGTTAGAGAAATGAGAACTCCTCTCCTCTGAGCGGTCATTTTAAAGAGACGTCCATTAATGATGACAGGAGGCACATCAGCCCTCTGTCTGATGGACAGATGTGTTCATGACGACCTATATATTTACTTTTAGTTCATTTCACAGCAGTGGCGGATTTAGGATTGTAGGAGATCTGGGGCTTAGCCCTGGAGTTGTTGGGGGGGGGGGGGGTTGCAGGGGTAAAGTGCTATTTTTTTTAGGGCTGTCAAGTTAACGCGTTAATAACGCGTTAACGCAAAAAAACGCCACTAATTATTTTAACGCGATTAACGCATGTGTATTTTTTGTCCTCGGTCGCCCCGTAGTTTCAGAGCGCATCGAGTTTAAAATACCATCTACAAGCTGATGCTGACAGCCCCGCTTGTGGCAGACCAGACTTCCACGCTCACCGGCAGGCACCGACTGGCTGTTGGGAGGACCGGGAAGGTGTGTGTATGTGTGGCCCGAGCGAGCGAGAGAGAGACCTTACGTGCATTGTTGTTGTTAGCATCTGGTGCTAGCTAGCTGCGCTAACGGATATGGAGCTGTTTAAATGAAAACAGAGGAGCGACATTTCGCCACAACTGCGCCGAGCACTTGACTTTATGCAGGAAGCCAGACAGTGGGACATTGTACGAAAAGTCAGCACACTCAGCACGGATAGTGCGCAACATGATTGCAGCGTCCAGGCAGCTCCCGTTCGAGCATATGCCTTGAGTTGCACATAGCTCCAACGATCCATCACACACACACACACACACACACACACACACACACACACACACACACACACACACACACACACACACACACACACACACACACAGGTTGTTGTGTATAATATTCATGAGAATATTTGTCATTGTTCAAATGATAATAAACATTAGCATAAAGCATATTTGTTACAAACTTGAAAAATATTCCTCTAAGATACATTTAGAACAGATCAAAAATGTGCGATTAATTTGCGATTAATGGCGATTAACTATGGACAATCATGCGATTAATCGCGATTAAATATTTTAATCGACTGACAGCCCTAATTTTTTTACAAGTAGGGGGTGGACCGAACATCCTTTAGGGGGGGTCGTAGCCTACTCTAGGGGGGTCTGGGGGCGTGTTCCCCCGGGAAGATTTTTTTTTAAATAATGAAGTTAAGAGCATCAATCTGGTGCACTTTGAGAGCAACATTAACCCTACCTTAATAATTTTAGTTTTAAAGGATGCGGATAGTCTCGCCTTGATTCTGGCGCATTGCTTCTCGTTTCATAGATCTATTCTCATCCACCATCTTGTTTGTGAGGTAAAGAGTGTAACGGCCCGTCCACACGCAGCGGCGTTGGAAGCTTCGCTCCAGCCAATCAAACCGCTGCTTGTGGGTCAGGGGCGGGAGATTCATGTGATTGGTTGTTGATTGCGCTTCAGACACGCCCGCCGGCAAGCTTTTTCCAAAGCCGCTGTGTGGACGGGCCGTAAGAGTCACGTTTTTTACTGTTGCCTGTCAGTTCCGTTGTTATGTGTGCTGAAACGAGAGCCGGTATAATTCCACGCGCGAAAACAAAATAAAAATTGGAATACGTTATTTTAGTGTCTTAAAAGTAGACTGAGGTATGAAGGGTTAACGTTACATCTTAGAATAATTTTTAGCCATGTTATGTATACATACTAACATATAAGGGTATACTTAGTGTGGTTACTCCATGTTTACTAGGTATAACATTAACGTTACATCACTCTTTTTCACTTCTTACTCAGTCAGCCAGAGTGCAGATATCACCATTAGATTCACAAACCTGAAACATCATCCATTTCTTCACTGATGGTGATGACATTGTTGTCAGCTGCTGATACTGCAGCTTGTGGCGCCTGCTTCGATGAAAATAACTTTCTAATATCCATAACTTTATAGGCTATTAGCTTAAAACTCGTCAGGCACTAGTAGGAAGGATCACTTCTTCTTCAAGGCAGGGAAGGCTACGCAGTACGCAGGCTAATGTCCCGCAGCAGCTGCCTCTCTGGTGGACTCCGGTACTGCACATTACTCCCGAGACATTTAGAAAAATATATATATATTTTGTGTAACATCCGGGGCTTTTCAGAAAACATCCGGAGTGGAGTGCACCAGCTGGGCGTAAAAAAGTAGGGCTTAACTCTAACGTCGGGCTTAGCTACGTCCGACGTAGTGATTCAAATTTACACCGAGTGCACCAAGCCTGACTAGTCTCGGGCGTAGCTGCGCCTGGTCTTAAGATGCGCGTCCACGTGAATACACGCGAAACAGTAATTGTTGCCAAGCAACGCCATTTTACCATTTTACAGACTCAGAGGACCGCAGAGAAGAGGGAATTCCCACACCCACAGCGTCATCGATGACTCAAGGGGAATCCCAAATGGCCACACCCCGAAAGAGAAAGAGGGATTTGTCAGAGCTACAGCGGGAACTGACGGAGAAAGAAATCGTTCGTGTGGAGGTGGAGACCGTCAAATTGAGAGCGGAAGATGAAAAAATTGAGCTGGAGAAGGAGAAATTGAGACTCTTCTTAATGCCCTTTCATTGTTAAACATGTAGGCCTAAACAAGACGCCCTGCCATCGTTAATATCCTTCTTGCCTGTTTTACGTTACTATGGATACTAGTCTGTCTTTCCGATTTACGCCTGCTCCATACTAGGCGTAAAAGTTACACCCGGGCGCAACGCATACAGGGCTTAAGTCTAAGTGGTGCACTAGTCATAACTTTAGTTTGGTCTCAACCTTCGGTTCTACGTCGGACGTAGAGTTATGCCCAGCTTACACCCAGCTTACGCCCAGCTGGTTTTTTATGGAATTTGGACCAAGCATCTGCATCTGTAACAGTTCTGTTTAATAATAAATAATAATAATCCTTATATTTATTATAGCGCTTTATCAATGACTCTCAAAGCGCTTTACAAATACACATTACACATACAGATCATACATACATGTAATGGTCATCTACTGTGGACAATACCCACAGGAGCAAATTCGGGTGAAGTGTCTTGCCCAAGGACACAACGGCCTGACGCTAAAATGTTTTAAAATGTAATTGCATTCATCTTTAAAAGGTGGGGTAGGTAAGTTTCAGAAACCGGCTCGAGATACACTTTTTGTTATATTCCATGGAATGCTCTTAACATCCCGATAGCAATGAATATCTTAAGTGCTTTGACACAAAATCCATAAAAAAATTTCATCTGTGGAAGCCGTAGTACTCCTCTTCTTGCTCTGTGTCTTACTGGTTTCCTTAATCATGGTGTCTTACCAGATTCCATGTTATCTGTGTTACTTGTGCCAGTCATCAAGGATAAAGCTGGGAAGATTAATGGCATTGATAATTACAGACCCATTGCTTTAGCTAGCATTCTCTCCAAAGTGTTGGAGAAAATTCTGTTGGATAGGCTGGAAAGGTATATTACCACAGCTGACAACCAGTTTGGTTTTAAAAGAAAACACGGCACAGATATGTGTATTTTTGCTTTAAAAGACATTATAGCAAAATATAGAAGTCATAATTCCACCATGTTTCTGTGTTTTATTGATGCTTCCAAGGCATTTGATCGACTGAATCATTACAAATTATTTGATAAAATGTGCCAGAGAGGGGTACCCAAGTACATAATAAGGATCTTAGCCTTTTGATATGCACATCAGACTATGCAGGTGAAGTGGGGCAATACTGTGTCTGAACATTTTTATGTTGGTAATGGGGTCAAGCAAGGTGGGATTTTATCTCCTTTGTTGTTTAATCTGTACATGGATGATCTGTCGAGGAAACTGAACTTGTGTAAAACTGACTGTGTCATCGGTGCTACTGTTGTCAACCACCTTATGTACGCAGATGATTTAATCATCTTCTCCCCGTGCAGTGCTGGCTTACAACAGCTTCTGAGGACTTGTTCCCAGTATGGCATTGATTTTAATATTAAGTATAACGCCAAGAAGAGTAACATCATGATTGTACGAAGTAAAGAGGATAAAAAGGCTGTATTTCCTCATTTTATTCTCAGTAGCAACATTCTTCTTGTGTGCAGTGAGATCAAGTACCTTGGTCATTATATTTCTGATGATCTCACAGATGACAAAGACATCCATAGACAGCGCTGCAAACTGTATGCCCAGGCAAACATATTAATGCGTAAGTTTCACAAGTGCTCTGTAGATGTCAAGGTATCACTTTTTAAAGCTTTCTGTACACCATTGTACACGGCTCACCTGTGGAGTAACTACAAGGCTAGAAGCATGCAAAAACTAAAAGTTGCATACAATGATGCCTTACGGTTGCTGCTGAGGGTACCACGATGGCACAGTGCCAGCCAGCTGTTTGTTAACTTGGGGGTACCTACCTGTCAAGCCCTTTTAAGAAAATTAATGTACAAATTCATGTGTCGCCTAGTAGACTCGGACAATTATGTTATTTCGATTTTAATTAACCCTGTGAAGAGTTCTACCCGGTTCTCTTCCATGATTTGGAGACATTGGTGCAGCCTCTACAGACAGTGAGCATGTGTGGCTCGCTGTGATTGGACTGATTTTATGTTTTTATCTGTTTGTTTTTATCTGTTTTGTGTTTAGCTTTTTATCTTATTTATTGATGTGTGTTTTGTCTTTTTGTGTGATATGGACCTTGAGTCTGGAATAAAGATTGGAACTGTAAAAAGCACGACCAATCCTTTTAGCCGGCCCGGCTAAAATAACTGGATGGCCTACCTGCCTGTCAGCCTTCCATCTGTGCACAAATTTATCTCGTGCCCTCATTCGTCATGTGCGCGTTCGTGTGTGTTGGAGGAGCGGCTCTGTAAGGAAGTGGCAGATTCTTTCCTGCTGTGTATTTTCAAATTCTAGCGCACTCGAGCTGGTTTCTCCAAAATTACCTACCCCACCTTTAAAAGACTACTTTTATTGAATGAGAGTTTTACCTAGCACAATGAGCCTGGGGTGGTGTGAAGGGACAACTGGGCCTCGACATCGGCAGGAGTTGTAGTCGCCTATGAGTATTAGAATTTAGATGAACAAAGGCATAGAAAAACCCTGAAACATGCACTGACAAAGCTACAACCCTCAATTTTGTAAGTAGTTGTAGTAAATACATACGTATATACAATATACAACAATACGCATAGTGCAATTAGCAGTACCAGTAATAAAATAACTGAATAAATAACTAAGCTGAATAGTGAATAAAGTGATATGTGAAAACTTTAAAAATTACAGTGAAATGAAATGACAGTGCGTTCCTCACCACTGCGATCTGGCTCCTCTGTCCTCTTGACGTGTGGTTCTGCAGGCTTAGTTCGACCTATGAATTTCAACAATTATTTCACACACAGTGACGTCACGAGCTACCCACAATGCAACACGCGCCATATATATATAAATACGCCATTTTCCTGGAGGTGCAATTATCCTGGAAGTGCAAATATAAACAGCTTGCTAACGTTGCCAGGCAGAGCGCACTAGTTTTTTTTTTCTGAATTAACGACCGAAGAAATCGCTGCATGTCTTCGGATTACATCTCTGGACTTGAGGGGTGTGCTTTAGGTCGTTACCATCGTAAACTAGAGCTGTGTGGGTTGTCCGATTGCCCTTACAGACTGCCTGCAGATGTATGTCGATTTTGGCTGCATCTACGTCTCATTTCTGGAAACACCAGGTGAATACCCCACTTGTCACAATAATATTATCATGCCATTGCATATATGTGGTATTTTAGAGTTGACTAGATATTGATGAAGGCAATAGACTATGATATTCAGTACAGGAAGCTGAGCAACACCTAGACGGTGTACGGCTGCTTGCACCTCGCGTAAAATGGCGGATACCGGAAGTACGGTGTCGCCCTCGGCCCAATACCCGTATGTGTGTGTGAAAGAATGCTCCAGTGAAATATATAGTTATAGTATTATGGGTCAACAATAACAACTAAAATGTGAACTAACTTGAATGCATTAGTCCACAACACATAGCCTAACTAATGTTAGCTTACATAGTTACTAACATCAGAACACATAGGCTAACCTTGGTTACATTACTTAACCAGCTCATCATCTTCACCAGTCAGAAAATGTCCGTTAGCCGCGATGCTAATTTCAGCTATGTTAAACTCCATTGACTTATGCTAAATGTTAGCGATCTAAAGGTCCGCTATTTTTGGCTGTTTTGGGTCGACTTCAGTTGACTGTAACATCGAAAATCTTCGAAAGTGAATGTTCACAAAGCTGCGGACCGGTTATACACTTATACACAAGGGAACTAACATAGCTAATTTAACTAACGTTAGCTAATGTAGCTGTTGTAGTGCCGAGAGACGGGACATACGGATTAAGCAACTAGACTGCTTGTAGTGTACATGCAGAATTATTTCAATTTAAAATAGTTTTAAATGCTCACACACTCATACCTGACTCGTGCTGTATTTTCCTCTCGTTTCGTTTTTCGTTTAGAATGCTTTCTCTTTGACAGCGCCATCATCAACAGACAGAGGCGGCAACGCACATTTGAATCTGCCAATCAGATCAATCTATTGCTGGAGAGGGGGGGGCCTCCCCGAAATCTGTGAGATTGATTGGTGATGATCACTGGCACGTAATGTGTCCAATGAGAACGTTAACACGTTTTAGCGAAGACGGAGGTCAGCCACTGTCAGCCGGAAGTGGCGCATTCGATTACTGTTTGGGCTTACTGCCGTGGATGGGCTGCATTCCACTCCAAATAGCCGGTCGGCCGTAACCAGAATCCAAACCCCAAACGCAAGCTGTTTTATGGATTCTAATTTAATTTCCAAGAATATCTCAGTACTGGGTTATTTCCAATTTCAAAATAAACATATATATTAAACAAATAGAAATAATAAGTAAGTATATTATAGTATATTCAAGAATGAACAAAAAATATATATATATATGCATATATATGCGTGAATATATGCATATATATAAATAGGCGTATATATACACATATATATATATATGCATATATGCATATATATATATATATATATATGCGTGCCTGTATATATTTATAAACTGTATATTATTTTCAATGGAGTATTTGTTCTTTTTTAATACATACCATCAAACATATGTTCATATATAAAGTGGGTAACTATATAAAACGAAGTGAGATAACTGTTTATGAATATCTGTTCAACTTTATGTAAACTTGTGTAACTCATGAAAGATAAATGAGTGTTTCAATAAAACTTACATATAAAAATGTATAGTGCAGTTTTTGTTTTCATTGCAATATATTTTTTTATATGTATCAATATATAGCCATACATGGTCCATGCATATATTGCATTTGCAATATATTTAAAAATATAAGGACTACTTTCCCATATATGGAAATGTGTGATCCAGTATATTGTATTATATTTACCAATATATTACAATATATTTTTGTTTCATAAGGGACAGCATGTACAGCAGAAGAGCAAGGCTATGATGGTGAGGAGTGGCGTGACTATTCTGGCCAGCCAGCCTTCCCACTCTCCCGATGTGAGCCAGGACCACCAATCCCAGCCTACAGGATCGTAGTCCACGTCGTCAGCCTTCATGTCTGCCAGAAGTGTGTTAAGGTGTTTTATGGTGCGAGTCATGTTCTCTGATATGTCTGGAATGTATGTACAACAAGAGTCTCCGATAACGTGACATAGGCCCCCCCTTGAGGCAAACAGGATGTCTGGAGCAAATTGATTTTGCATTAGCATGTTTCTAGTCCAGGTGGGCGTTAGCTAATTCTTGTCCGAGGGGCTCCATCTTCAATCACTCGCCATTGATCAGGCACAAAGTTTATGTTCTTGGTGTCGTCGTCTCCTTAGTGGATGTGTCTAGTTTTACTGAGCCCGTGCCTTCATGACCATATCAATTCAACCCCACACCATGACGGCATAGGCAAGAAACCAGAGGCATATGAAAAAGCACAGCTGGCCGTCGCCCATGAAGTGTGTGTTACTAGGGTGTATGTACTGCATGTGTGGTGCTGGTGGTGACTTGGCACGTCACTTGTCGTCGTCTGTTTCTACTGGATCGGCTAGACTGGGGCGGAGATGACAGCTTTGCAGTGGCTGGCGTGGACCCACGTGGCTCTCTCGGCGACCTTGACCGCTGTCTGGGTGACGAGAAGCACCTGGTAGGGACCTTGCCAACGGCTGGATCTACAGCTCTTTCTCCGGAAGACCTTGACCAGCACGAAGTCGCCTGGTTGGATACGGTGGAGTGGACCAGTAGCAGGGGTAGGTAGAGCTGCCGCTACCTGGCGTCTGATATCTGCTAAATTGGATGACAGGTTAACACTATATGACAACATAGCATCATCACACAAAGTTGTGGAGGGGAGAGGACATCCTGGCGCCTTGATCCCAATCTGCGGAGGAGCTGCAAAAAGGGTCTCAAAAGGGCTGAGTTGACTCCGTGTTCGTTTCCGCATCCTCATGTACATCAGCACAATGGGCAGAGCCTGTGTCCAAGACAGACCTGTGTCTGTGCAGCCTTTTGATAGCTTGTTTTTGATTGTACCGTTCTCTCTTTCCACCGCACCACCACTCTGTGGATGGTAAGCACAATGCTTTCTGATGTCCATGCCAAGGTATTCTCCTATCTGTGCACTGGCCTTATTAGCAACATGTGAACCATTGTCGCTAGAGATCTTGCTTGGTATCCCCCATCTAGGAATAATTTCCCTTAGTAAAGCTTTAGCCACAGCATTTGCTGTTTGTGCGTTTACCGGAAATGCTTCAACCCATTTGGACCACATGTCAAACGATTACAAGACAGTGTTTCTTACCCTCAATGGACTAAGTTATATTAATGGCCTCTAACATCCCCCTTTTGACACCTGGTCTAACCCATGTATCAATTTAGCACATTTCCTAATGAGACGGGGTCAGTGTTGCTGGTCTGTGCAGAGCATTTACATACTGCAACTTCAGACGGGAGCAGAATGGCGTCCAATAAGCCTGTAACTAGGACATGGTTAAGTACTGGCTTTCCGTCAGATTTTAAAAATTGTCTACACTTCCAAATAGCGCCAAAATCATGTACTACCCCGAAAGCATAACGTGACTCAGTGTAGATAGTTACAGATTTGCCTTTTGCAAAAGTGCAGGCCTCAGTGAGTGCTACGAGCTCTGCTGCTTGTGCTGAGAGGTGGCATGGGAGCGGTCTGGAACAGAGAACAGCAGAATCTGAAACAACAGAGAAACCCACCCGATTAGTTCCCACAGGGTCGCGAGAGGCGGACCCATCAACATACAAAATGAGGTCAGGGTTAGTCAGGGGTACATCTTTTAAGTCAGGTCTGGGAGTACATACAATAAGAAGCTCGGCAACACAGTCGTGTTTGTCACCGTCTTCTGGGAGAGGCATAAGAGATGCTGGGTTCAGAATGGTACATCTTTGACTTCTACATTAGGCATGTCCAACAGGCATGTGTGATACCTAAGATAACGTGCAGCAGAGAGGTGTGATGTTCTCTGTTCACAGAGGATGAGAGAAACAGCATGTGGAACCAACAGTGTTACAGGTGCATAACCTACAATGTCACGTGAGGAGTTGAGAGCTTTTTCAGCTGCAGCAACTGCACGGAGACATTTTGGAAGGCCAGCAGCTACAGGGTCTAGCTTGGAGGAGAAATAGGCAACAGGCCTCTGTTTTCCCCCATGATCTTGAAGGAGAATTGAGGTCATACACCCATCGCGTTCATCCATTGCCTGTGTAAAAGGCTTGGTAGGATCAGGTAGACCTAGCGTCGGCGGGGATTGGAGAGCCAGCTTCATGTTAACGAAGCCTTCGTCGGCATCCATATAAGGCGATCTGCAGGTTTCAAACTGGTGACCTGCGCGATTGTGCAGAATGGTTGTTCGAGCGGAGAATAGTTAGGAATGAATGACCTGCAGTATGAACACATCTGTCGCTTAGTGACAGGTTTTGGCAGAGCAGCCAATGATGCAATACGCTTATCTGAAAGCGTTTTTCCCTCTCCTGAAATGATGTGACCCAGAAATGTAACTGTCTTTTGCACATATTGAAGTTTAGACAAACTGGCCTTGTGGCCCTCGGCTGCGAGGTGTTTTAACAAGGAAATTGTATCAGCTTCACACTGTTCTGATGTGGGTGCGCAAATCATGAGGTCATCAACATATTGTATGAGAGTGGTGCCTTTAGAAACTTAGAGAGAGACCAAACTTGTACACAATGCTTGGTTGTACACAGTAGGATATTCGCAGTAGCTTTGACACAAACGTGTGAATGTGTAAGGTTTACCCTCTTATTCAAATGCAAACCAAAATTGGCTTTCTTTGTGTACAGGGAAACTGAAAAATGCATTTGAGAGGTCTTCAACAGTAAAAAAATGCTGCAGAGGCTGGAACCTGAGAGAGAATGAGATAAGGATTTGGAACGAGCGGTGCGCGTGCATGTACGGCTGCATTCACAGATCGTAAATCCTGGACCAATCTCCATTCGTCAGGAGGTTTGTCCCGGACTTTTTTTAACAGGAAACACTGGAGTGCGTACCGGGGAGTCGTTACACGGAACAATGACCCCTTGTTTAAGCAGAGAGGTAAAAAGTGGACGAATGCCATCAACAGCTTCACGTTTCAATGGGTACTGGGGTTGGTTTGGGCGGAACGTGGATTTAGGAGTGATAACTACAGGCTCAGCAGAGCGGATCAAACCTACATCATATTTGTGAGCTGCCCACAATGAGTGTGGCACATCTGAAAGCGCAGCAGGAAGCTCAGAGATATGAGAATTACCCGTAAAGGCGGGAAAAGTGGCATCACCAACCTCATCATCCTCAACCAACAGCAATGTGCGCAGAACGGCTACGTTCGTGCAAATTTTCCTTTTATACACGTCATGTGACATAGAGTACATGACATATTCTGTGTGTGTAGGTGCCCAATCAGTGGCTGACTCCCAATCTTTAACGAGTGGACCCAAATCCCTCCATCTATCAGTGGGGCCCCTTGCTAGTGAAATGTGTGGGACCGCCCCTGGGATTTGATACAGCTTGTGTTGTGTGGGTGTGAGTGTAACAGAAATAGCGCTGCGCAGCGAACTCCAATACATAGTTTTAAGCATGAGTTCATCATTTACACATTCTAACAGAAAACTCTCATCATAGTATTTACATGGATCATCAACAACGTTAGCAGTAATGCAAATGAGGAGCCTCCATGAACACAGCAGGTGGAAAGACACGCTGATGAGTCAAACGCAGCAATTCCTGAGAATCAGGATATGTCAGCAGCCATTGATACACATTCAACAGATCTCCATCATCAAATGAAAGATTTTGAACCATCGTAGGAGATGGCCGTCGGACTTTGAGACCCTCATTTTTGGAAATGAGGCCCAAGCCGAACCGGAGAATCAGATCTCTGCCCAGTACATTTATTGGGCAGACAGATGATAGAAGAAAACTGTGTTTGACTGATGTGGGAAATGGATGACTGGCATCACCGTTATCTCTACACTGAAGCAGTACAGAAAACTTCTCCTTTACAGTTACCCCAGCAGCTCCTATTGAGTCAATAAATCTACCACTGAATTTGCAATCAGGCAAATCTGCCATTTTTACCACAGAATGTGTAGCCCCAGAATCAAACAAAAATGTAACATCAACACCTATGATAGCTAAAGTTAGTGTGGGACATTTCTTAAATGCTGTTTCACTGTCATATTTCAAATATGTACCCTCTTTAACCACAGACATGTCTTCTACATTTTCCAATTTCTCAATAGCCTGCATGATGTGTGTGTGTGTCACTTCCCTGTTCAGATGCTGCAGGCTGAATTTCCGTCTCGCTCGATTGGGCCCCTTCCTCCCCATCTGGTGTAGGTCAGTCTGATTGTGAATGGCCCCGTCCTTGCTGTCCCCCTCTGCCTCCGCTGCCAGTGTTCTGTGGGCAGTCCCGGATCCAATGTTCAACACTGCCACACTTGAAACATCTTTCGTCGTTTGAAGGTCTTGCTTCTCGTCCTCTGCCTCGGAAAATCTCCTCTGCCTCTCCCTCGGTATTGTGAGCGGCCAGCATTCTGCGTAGCTTGCGCTATGTCTGTGAGTCCGTTGACGAAGACATTACTGAGGTGTGTCTCCCAAACACATGCTTGGTCCCCTAGGGCATCGGGTTTGTTTATCCCGCTGTTGTCCCGGAATACTTGGGCCTGATGGGGGTGGATGAGCTTGGAGTTGACGGGGAGTCTGCTGACTGCATGGCTGGGGCTTGTAGTGGTGGGGGAGGTGGTTGAGGTGGGCCAGCCGGATTGCCAGGGTTGTACGCTGGGGGAGGGAAAGGATACCCAGAGTCGAGGAGAGGGTCATTCAGACCTGCAATGGAAGGATACAGAGATGTCTGGGGTTTACATGGTTTTGGAAATAACTTATTTTCCTTCTTTTCTTCACATTCATCTTCAACCTTAATATTTTCTTTATTGCAGAGGCCTCCTTTCACGGCATTCTGCTTCATCCTCCCACTATTTTAAACACTTTCTGTGAGTGTCCAGCTTTTCTAAGTCCTTTACTTTAATTTTACTCTTCTTTTTCATTCTATCTTCACACTCTTATAATTTATCCTTTAGGTCTTTGATTTTTAATTTACTCAAAGAGCCTCCCTTTGGAAATCCGAACATTTCCATCCATATTTCCAACTCTGATAAGCTGTCTTCACCATATTTTGCTCGCATGACATCTACAATTGGGCCCTCAGGAGGTTGGCCTACTCTGCTTTGTCCCCATGGAGAAAGTATTTAAGTGTTACCAAAACACCCCGTGTTACCAAAACACAATTGTTCACCCGTCGGTGATGTGATATTTGTTCCTCAGTACAAATCACACAAAAACTGATCGTAAAACCTTTTACGATGGATATACCAAATATCCTAGTTTTGAGCAGCCCACCTAATAAATGTCATGGAGGTTAATTACGTTTGACTTTTAAACAATTATAAATTGTACATCTCACCGAGTATTGAAGGCCTTTTGAGTTCGTTGGATCTCGTGAAGTCAATCGGTTTCACCCCGGCGCTGGTCCTGTCATCCCGTACGTTTTCTGTCGAGGTAGAGGAGAATCTGAGGATCCCAGAGCGACCACCAGCGTCCGTAGGTGTCCCCAATCGAACTTGCAGAGATCCTGCCGACAACGCCAATCTGTTATGGAAATCTTAGACCTAGTCAATACTGTGGAGATATACAATTAGAATGATCAATCAATAAACTGGTGAAACAAACAGTTGTCTTTCTGGTTCTTTATTCGAGGCGCCTCGAAGGCACAGGTCTCACAGAGTATAGGATAGTCTGCAGGAGTGTGCACAATAGTCACAAAATAGCAAAGCTTATATACAAGATAGGGCGGGCAGACAGTTTTATGTGTAGCTGTCGAAAGTATAACGGTTATCAGCATATGGAAGTTCAAACTTAGTGTGAAGAGGAGTATCAGCATAGTCTGCCAACTCAGCCCTGTGGCCTTGAAGCGCTTGAAATTAAGGACCCTCTTTAGAGTATGTAGAGAAAACAGCACATATGAAGAAATGGTACAGTAGTGTTAGACAATGCTTTTAGAAGCATTTGGTTTTAGCATATAAGGTAACATAAGAAATTGCCACTACAGAAGTCAATGGAGAGAGAAAGATTATTGTTGTACTTTTTACAGTATTACGGGTTCTACAGATGACATTTTTTTATGGATTTTTTGTCAAAGCACTTAAGATATGTATTGCTATCGGGATGTTAAGAGCATTCCATGGAATATAACAAAAAGTGTATCTCGAGCTGGTTTCTGAAACTTACCAACCCCACCTTTTAAATACAAAAAATAAAATAAAAATATTAAAGGCATAAAAAAACAAATGTATAATTCTTTCTTTAATAGAAATGTTTCTTCTGCCCGTAAAGTGTCCAAACCGGGCTTTTCTGGATAAGCCCGGCTAAAAAATAGTCATTGTCCATGCCGGTTTCAGTTGGATTATTTGTCACAGTTGCTCCGATCAGATCGATCTCCTCCATTTTGTAGATTATTTACGACTTTTGAATCCACATAAAAACATCGGCAAAATCCGGCTTACTTTGAGAATGTGTTTTAAACAGTTTAATCCCTTTGTGAATTGTTTCCACTTGTGCCATCCTTTAATTTCTTCATACAGCGGGAATCTAAATGAATTAATCCTGAGTCCAATAACCATCAAAGTCACTCCAATAGTGCTCCTTAATTACGCTTTCATCCTCCTTTAACAAAATACTTCACATTCATCCAGTTTGTGACAGTAGTTGTAGCATTTTTGAGACTTTTAAACTTTAATTACCGCTGTTGCCACCCCCCCACCTTGTGTGTGTGGCGCAACTTCCAACAGGAGTCATTTGGGGGGGCTCTTGGGAAAAAAGGTTGGGAACCCCTGCTTTACACAGTAGTGTGTTTTGGTTTAACAATATAAACTTCCTGAATGAAGACTAACTGGTTTGGCTAATGTGCATCAGGTTAAGATGCCAACCACTGTAAAGACCAGCATATTCAGTCTCATTCCTTATCATTGCACATTGTGGACAAGAGATCATTGTTTTTGAGAATTGCCCCGATCTAAGATCCCTTTCTGCATTAATTAGATGGACGCTTTTATTAAGTCTTCATTAAATAACAATCCTTCCTCATCTAGTTTTAATCCTGCTTTAGATTGGTCAGAGGGTAGAGAAAGAAAGCATAGTTGAGGATTCAGAGCAGCAGAAAAACCCAGAAAAAACAGAGCTAGGACTGTTCCTGGGTGATTGGCAGAAGCTTTAGCCAATGGCAGCCGAGCAGAGCCCCCCCCCCATCCTGCAGAGTTCTGGTCCCTGTGTGCTGTAGTGAGGGAGGAGAGTGAGACGCAGACTGCGAGCAGCCAGCCTCTCTGTGCCCACCACTACTACTTGCTCCGGATTTAAAGCATCTTCACTACAACCTGCTGGGCGGCTGAAAGCTGTCCAAAGTGAAACGTTTTGGAAAAAGACAGGAGAGGAGAAAAAAGGCAAAGTGTGCAGCTCTCTGAAGCCCTGCTGTGGAGAAGAGCATCTTTAAAACCCTCCAGCAGATCAGAGTCAGCTGTGTTTAGGAAGTATGTATAACTCGGCATGTTTCATCGTCCTGTCGTGGGTGTTTGCTGTGCTGGTGTTCCCAGGTAAGACTTCTTCTATTTTCTCTGTTATCTGTAAGTGTGTGTTTACATGCTCCTGTTACAACAGACTGAGGCTCTGCTGAGACAGAGCTCATACCTTTTCTCTCCCTCTGTCCACACTTCATCTGTGAGGCTGGTTGGGACACCCACAGAAGAGAAGTTTTATTTCAAGTTTATGGATAAGCTTTCCTCTTAAGGATTCTCCAAGGAATGAGAGAAAGTCAACTTTACCTCACACATTTTCCAACAATATTTGGAGAGATTACATTAATAATATCAAAGATTTTCTGAAGGAATTACTATACTATAAATCTTTAGTTTGAGTACATTCAAAATGTGGTGTTTTCTAAAACTCAGGTTGCCATACATATTTGTTTGGCATTAATGTACAAATATTTTTACTAAGCTTGGTTTAAATGCAAATCAATAATCAGACAGAATTATATTAAAAAATAAATATAGCCTCAAATGGCACTGATCAGTATCCAACAGTTTGATGAGCAGTTCAAAATACAATATCAAGATCCAATATTTGGAAAACAAAATAAAAGGTTGAGTTCACAGCATAATTAGCATGATTACAGTAAACTGACTCTCACTGCAGACTGATCAGAATTACTAGTATACAAAGAATGGCTTTTTTGTTGTTGTTCTTTGTAGCAATTTTGGTAGCATTTGCATGAAGAGTGATTCAGCATATTTTCCTTAGGAATTGACCTTAGGTTGCACTAAGGCAGGCAATTATTCAATGGATTGTTTTTTTAAAGTTTAAGATTGGTAATGCTTAGAATTGTGTTTTGTTTTCTTCTATTATGCCAAACCCTACTTTTTCCATCATTACCATATTGTAGCCATCCACCAAGTCATGATGCTGGATTGGGCATTATACTGTAATGTCTAAGGTGACCAAATACCCACAGGACAGTGTAGATCAGACATGTCAACCAAACACGTGCAACGTTTGGATTTAATCACATGAGACCATTGTCATCGATGAGCATTCATGTAGGATGTACACAGGTCAAAAATGTGTGTTATCTCAAAACCGAGTGACAGCAATATGTGATCTTGAAAAAGTTTTGGGTAGATTGGACAAACTTTTTTCTGAGAAGGTAGGTGGTCATTTTAGAGCAGAGGGCCATTGGAGTAAAGATGTAGTTGAATTGAGAAATGTAAATGGTTTGAAGCAACTGTATTCCACAGAACTTAATGGAGACAGACTTGGTTGCTATAGCGCCACCTTTTCATGCTGTCATTTTATGTGCCTGAGTAGTGGGAAGAATGTTCAACCCACTTGTCATTTTAAGTTACTTTTATCCCCACAGAAGTGCTGTTAAATTAGGCTGACAACTGAAAATGCAAATATGAGCCTAAAGCACCTGAAGTGAGAGAAATATGATTTCTCCCCTTAAAGGGATTACGTGGAGGAAATAATGTGAAGCAGGCTGACGGGGGGAAAATGTGCTACATGGGAGTTTGCATTTCATTTTATTCTCCTAACTCAGGTTCCAAGTCTTGTTATTAATAATGCATAACAACAAACTCATCACACATTTGAAATGTATGTATTGTGGAACTTTCATCATATCCACATCAAATGGATTGATAAAAAAGAAATTAACAAACCACAGCCCTGCAAGGCACATTTTAGTTTAGCTTAACTGACATATGACCAATAAAAAATGTGCTGTAGGTTGGAAAAATACTATTAAATAGAATTGGAAATTCAAATAAGAAATAAACAATGTGAATCCCTCAGCTGGGGGGTGAATATCTTGATATTGCATGTTTTACGTGAGTGCTCACTGTTGACTCATGTGTTGCCAAATGTGGACCTCAAACTGCATTTACACTCAGCGTGTGACTTGTATGTGTGTGCAATTTAACAACTGTACTAGAAATATGGTTTATTCTTACTTATTGTAAGTCGCTTTGGATAAAAGCGTCAGCTAAATGCAATGTAATGTAATTAATTGAAAGGACATGCACATGCTACAGCTTGTTCTATGAATCTGTGTCAAAATGATCCAAGTTCAGTATTACAGTATTCATTTCTGTGTATGCCTTGATTCACAACTGTTGTCTTGCTTCTGTATGGAGGTCATTAACACCAACGTGCTGTTGATATGCAGTGTTTCCCATACATTGATTTATTCGTGGCGGGCCGCCACAATTAAATATCGTCCACCACAAATGGATCTCATAAAAAAAAATATATATTATTACTATCTTGTTTTTTTTTTTATTCTTGTTTTTTTTTTTGTGGTCTAATAATGGATAGTGAGGTGGGCTGATGATCGGAAGGTTGCGAGTTCAAATCCCGCCTGGAACACCACTACTAGTGTGCCCTTGAGTAAGGCACTTAGCCCTCAGTTACTCCAGTGAGAATGTCTCTGTAATTGGTCATTGTAAATCGCTTTGGAATAAGGCGTCTGCTAAATGCCTAAATTATATTTTTGGGAGAATAAACCCCACAGATCCTCAACTCCGGTGTGTTTCACTCATTAACAACGCTACACAGAGCAACAAGAACGTTGTCTAGCCATGAACTCGCATGTATTATGTTATTTGAGGGGGGGGGTGGATGCGTGGACCACCCAAATAGGTTGAGGGGCCTTTGGCTTTTCTTGCCGGGGGGGGGGGTGCGGTGCGGTGCCCCCACAAATAGAATCAAATACTGTGGGAAACACTGATATGCCTATTTATTTAAATTAGACATAGCAATCCACACGGTTGGTTGAATTACTACATTTTCCAGTATCCAAATCATTTTACAAGCCTTCAAGGAATAGTTTGAAATTGAAGCTTAAATACACTTAAATCCTCCAAATTAAGTGAGATAGTATGTTGTAGTACAACGTGTTTTCTTATGAGACACCCCTGTCAGGACGTCATTTCTCTCAGCCTACTCCTCACATTTCAAAAATAAATGTGTGAAGTTTTAAGGATGGCCTATGGAAAAGAACTTGGTTTGGGTAAAAATGACGGACTGCGTTCACACCAACCCGAACGAAATCCACCAAGGGGGAACACGCTCCAGGGATCGATTCAAGGCTGTTGTGAACACGACCTAAGAAACACATCACCTGCTTACTTCCCTTCAAGAATTCACTGAACTTCTTCAAGAAAGAGTTCAGCACATCCTGTAATGTTATGAACGACACAAGGCTCAGGACCCAAATGCACAACACAAATTAACAAAGGCTTTAAATCAAAACACAAGAAAAAATGCTCCCTCAAAAAGTGCTAAACAAAAACAGTCGCTTTGAAAATTAACAAACTAAATACAAGGAGTCAATCAAAGAATACTTAGTCCTGGGGATGGCTGGCACACATATATATACATATATACATATACACAAGGTAAGGGGACACAGGTGAAGACAATCAGGGCGGTGTCGACAATCACAGCAGCGGGAAACACACAAAGGGAGGAAGTTAAGTGATCTGAAACGAGAGGGAGAGGTTACTACAAAATAAAACAGGAAGTCACAAGACAAATACTTGAACTAAATAAATTAACTTTACATTAATGTCTGGACACCACATGTAGAAGGTAATGTTTTCACACATTGAAATGACATGTTAATCAGTCCTCTATAGAGGTGACGATTGGTTACTATTTGTACCTTTGTCTGATTCGTTAATTAAAGAGATGAAGATTAGCACAATTCTGACAGAAAGACGATTCCTTTAGGGTTGTGCACTTTTCCCAGACTTATCATTTTAATCTCAATGTCATCATATACTCTTGAACTCTTGTCAGGCAGTTATTTTGCATTTTGAGCATTTTGTGGAAAAGTGTTCGCCCCAAGTAATGCAACACTTTACTTTCTCTCCTTTATTCATGTAGCTAGAGATTTGCTGAGTGTGCATGTTCTTTTTCAGTGCTGCCCTGTTTCACGTTCATACACATTCTGTACGTACCTTTACACCTGGGACCTGTCCACTTTATTTCATCTACACACTGAGACGCTGCTATTACCTGCATGGCTCAAGGGCACCTTGGCAGTCACTGTAGATAGAAAGGAGTGTGTGTGTGTGTGTGTGTGTGTGTGTGTGTGTGTGTGTGTGTGTGTGTGTGTGTGTGAAAAGATGACTTGGACATAAAACATTGCAAAAGTGTTCCTACAACAGTAAGTTCAAGTATGCAGGCCAGGGTGTGGGTATGCTGAATAATATGCTGAGACACACTGCTGTTAGTTTGTTCATCTTTTATTTATTATGGAAAATTGAACTATAACTCTGAGTGTACACACTTTGCCTTCATGTACGATGTCTGTAAAGAACAGGGGATGAGGACCCTGTGCAGTGTGAGTTCAGGCAGGTGAAGGACATTCCACAACACTCATGTGCTTTAGCAAAAGTAAGCTCGAGGAATATAAAAAAGGTAAGTTAGATGTAACATTCGAGTTTAGTCGTTAAAGTGAATTGTGGCTGTGGTACTGCCAGACGTCCATCTTAATTTGCGTCACTATATCTAGACATATTATGTTTTCTAACATTTTGAGTTTCCCTTGAATGATGCGAGGGTCTTAGGACAGTGGGTGTCTCAAACTGCAAAGCCCCCTAAGACCAACATGTCGTTTTGGATATTGGGCTATATACTGTATCATTTGATTGATTGATTATATTCTGGCTTGCACAAGAATCTCAAGTTTAACATTCTTGAAGCACTAAAGGCCTTCTCTTTACCATTAGTCTGGACAATTGTTATGATGACGGTGCTTGATGATACCTGAGCAACATCTACCATTTGTCAGTCCAATTTAAAGAATTGCTGAGTATTGTGTATTTTGACACCCAATTTTGCAAATGAAATGTCACATGAAACGGTCTTATCAGCTAATTTCAATTAAATTAAGTAGCATTAAGAAACAAAATTGCTTTTTCCTTTCAGCAGCTTTCATAGTGAACCTTAAATGCCTTGATATTCTGGCAGTCTAGTAGCTGTGAAAAATGAGATTTCCAAAGAGTTTAATTTGGCCCATATGGTTATGAGAAGTATACATTATCAGCGTCACCCTCAGATCCTTTTTGTGCACTTTACAGTGTCATGTAGTGTTATTTCACAATTTGAGAGAAAACATCAGCTGCGACTTATTTGACAGAGGAAGCAACATTTTCCAGTTCTTTAGATGTAACACAATGATTGTGACTTAATATGCCCTTAATGTAATATGGTAGTAAGGATTGTTATAAGTAAAACAATAAGATCAAAAAACACTACAAATCATTTAATGCGTTCAATTAAACTCATATATTCAAAAGTTCAAATAAACCCACAGCTTGTTTGCCTTTCACCAATAAATATTTAAATCAATAAACTCAACAAAATGTACTACATTTCTTACAACTGACACACAGATTTTCATTACAAAACAGAGTTGTCTGTCTGTGGAGAATTTAAACTTAAACAGTCCATCCTGGGAACACTGCTAATATGCTGATCTTTTTAAACTTGCTTGAATTGAGTTAACCCTTAGCAGTTCTGAGGTGTTCTGAAAATAAAAAAAGAAACAAACTTGAAATAAATAAAACAAGACACCACTTGATTCTTACTGACATGTCTCCAACAACAGTTATTAGGAAGAACATGTGACATCATTTGTATCAGTCTTTAATTATCACATTGGTGTGATTTAATGCCTTTAATTGCTGTCATTTTTATCCATGAATTATTGGACGATAATTCATTATTACCCCTTACAGCAGGGGTGCCCAACCTTTTTTGAACCGAGAGCTACTTTTAAAGTTGCCAGTCTGCCGAGATCTACCAGTCCAAATAGAGAGGCGTAGCCATTACTGACAGCCTCCTACCAGGTAAATACACACTTCTACTTGTATAAAACTGACCTTTGTACGATGAATACTTCATAAAATACTGCAGATCCTTTATCTTACCTCTTTCTAATCTACACACATACAAGTATTTAACTGAAGTTACACAACAGTGCTGTTGATACAGAGTTGGAGTTTATTCACACGTCACATACTACAGTGGGTAATGTTTTCAAGAAACATTGAACAGTGCTGCCACATATGACACAGGGAAAAAAGAAAATACTCTGAACCCTTTCTTTGCCATTATATAAAAATAGTGTTGCTACAAAGTATAAATTAGGCTTACTAATAAGACAACTCAGATCTGAAGCTACACAGGAATCTGCTGCCAAAGTGCAATACAAAAGACACAATTAATAGAATCAAACCCTTTTTTTGTTGCATTTTAGTAGATTATAAAAATAAATGCCTTTTTTTTTTTAAATAGGATGCAAGCAACACTAGTTTCTTAACCTGAATTGATAATAGACTATAATCAATTTAAGTTTGCATTCTTATACCATTTTGTACAATAATTATAATGAATAAGTTCAAACAAACTCAAACTTACAGCTGATTAATAACGGTATCTAACTTGAGTTTTTATTATATCAAAAACCTGTTGAAATGCTTCTGTTATTTTTACTGTCCCCCAAAAGCGCATCGGCAGCCTCCAGGAATGCTTCTTTCACAACTTCGCCGTCTTTGAAAGACTTCATGTGTTTCGCAAGAACGTGACTTGACACGATAAGATGCTGTGGTAGCAGCCTTGCTCTTGTTGTTGGGCCTGGTGAAAATGGACTGCTGTGCATTTAGCTGTCCTTTCAGGCCCCTCCCCTTTTGGGAGCGTAGGGCAGAATTAGGAGGGAGTTCCGTCTCGTAGCTTTTGTGCACTGTTTTGAAATGCCGCTCCTAAATTACCCTTCTTCGATAAAGCCACGCTCGCATTGCAGATGAGACAGATGGACTTTGAATTGGAATAGATACTAAAATAATCATCCTCCCACTCGGAGTGAAAATTATATATGTTTTGCTTCTGCCATAATTGCGGTCTTGTGTGTGTGCGACTGTCACTCCTGTTGACACGGACAACGTTAGCGAACTAGTGCACTGCCCACTGCTCACCAGCCACGCCCCGACACATGGGGTCACGCCGGCCAATCACAAAGCTTTGATGCGTTCAAGTGCATTATTCTGGCACAGGAAGATTATGTTACAGGACATTAACGATAAAACAGAATATTGTTGTTCTATTTTTAGACACATCTCGCGATCGACTGGGAATCTCCCCGCGATCGATCGGTCGATCGCGATCGACTGGTTGGGCACCCCTGCCTTACAGTATGTGTTCTGATACCATTAAAGATACAAAAAGATTTATATTATAATGTCTAAGTATTGACCACAAAAATGTACTAAGAGATACTGTATATCAGCCCCTTAGGAAACATACAGGAATCAATGTTATTATTACATCTCAGCTGCATTGTTTATTAGAATATGTTTAGTTGCTTTATTGGTTATAGTGATGGGAATTATGGCTCTTTGAAGGGAGCCGGATCTTTCCTTTCAAAGAGTCGTTCAAAAGAGACGTTTTTTTAAAAAGGTGTCGGGTTACTAGGTTTATCTGCGAAATAATCACAAGGATAATGATTGACTGTATTGCCAGACCTAATGTCAATAATCTGAATTGTAAACATGACACAAGGTGGCGCCATATCCATGTCCTTCATGTCAGTGAATGTACTACTTTGAGTGTACCCTCTGTATGACTGCTGACGAAGACAGTCGCATTTTTTACAGGCTCCGACTACCTGTTAGCATCTAGCTCTCCTGCTTACAAACATTTAGTCACCCCTGCTTATATATCTTGACGCAGTTTGGCATTGGTGCATGGGACAGTAATTGCCCTAACCTTTTACACTCAAGAATGCCATCAAAACACCCTGGGGATAATGTGCTACTTCAGAGAGCTAATACACAGATAACAGACCTTAAGAAGGACATCCGACGGCTTTCTGACGAGCTGAAAGAAAAAGACTCATGTCCAGTCTCATGGAGGTGGCATCGGTGCAGTCTAAACAGCTTGTCTCGTTCAGTGCAACTCTCCATGACACAGTTCTGTGGGATCCTTCCACCTGTCCACGGCCTTCCGACTCCTCGACACCTGGCCACCAGCAGTCGTGGTCTGAGGTGGTGCGCAGGAGCTTATTGAACGGGGAGCCTTCACCGCCTCACCTACGCCTTCAGAACCGCTTCACCACCCTGTCAGACGATCCGATCCATCCAGCTGATGCTTCCGTGGCACTGACCAGTCCAGATCTGCACCCTGCCGACACTGGAACTCCTGCGCCGGCAGCCGACAGTATTTGTGCTGCTTCCCAGGCCACTGTGAAGTCAACTCGGCGTCCCTCATCCTGTCTGGCGACCTCCTCAAAGAGGCCGTGCTGAGCAGTAGCGTGGCGTTGGGAAAAAATTAGGGGAAGCCAATAATACGTCCTTTCTTTTGGGTCGGGGTGTGGTGGTCAATGTAATAACGTAACCAGATGAGTGATTACAGCACCCGGTATCATTTTACACACATTTTTATCAGATGCAGGACTTACACACGCCTGTTATCTAACCGACAGGTCCTCACGCACTCTCCAGCCGAAACTCTAATAAGCATACATTCACAAACTAAATCAGGAGACCTTTAACGTTTTACGTCCGATTCGCTCCTTTTTTCCTCGCTGTACACAGCTCCAGTTTGGGCATTGGCCTGTCATCAGATTGTATTTGTTGTTGCTGCTGTAGCGGAAGTTTAGTACAATTACTTTTGATGAAATACTCCAAATCTCCACCCTCCATAATTGCACTTGCTTCAGTTGCTTGCTACTTTCTAACGGCGATGAGAGTGGTGCAGTGACGCTATCTATCTTCTATCGATTAGATTTATAATTCGAAAATTATAAAAGTAGGGTAGACATGTGGATATTATCCGACTGAACAAAACTTGCATTTATCTAACAGGTTCGTTATCCACTGACCTTATTTCGAGCTATTTTCCAAAATCCTATGGAGAACTCCCATTGCTTTTTTGTCGAGGGAAACCGAGAGCAGCTTACTTCCGGGTTTTAGGACTCGTCACTGCAACACTAAGTTGATGCGATTTGATTGGATTGTGAGGCAAGGGAAGCCAGCCGCCTCTGGCTTCCCTTGGCATGGCCCTGACCAATCACAGGTTGGCAGGGGCATCACGTGAGCCTCATCTGATTGGTCAATCCCTCCATTTTTTTTCACCAAGGGAAGCCAGATTCAGCTGGCCTCCTCTCGCAACAGAGAGTGCAATCTACTGTTTCACCATAACATCTAGAGGGGCGCTGTTTGTTTCACTCTTTGTAAAATACTCAATGAGAATGGGGGAGAGACGGGCCGGCAGCAACACACAGCAAAGGAGAATTATCGAAACAAAACAAAGTGTTTTTATTTATTTATTTAACCTGTTAAGCCCGAAGGTCCCCGCCGGCGGGGACCCTGGGTCTTTTTTTCACGATACTGTGTCTCAGGGGATCTTAATATTTAAGAACCTATTAATGTGTTATACCAGATTAACGGAAATAATCTCAGCTAACTGACGATACAAACCATGTTTACCAAAACAAAACACAAGTCTCACAAGAAGCATCTAAATTACCCCTGAGCGAAAAATGCTAACGGACATTGGCACAGAACTCAAGATAAAAGTACCCTTATTACTTATCATAGCTGCACATACAATATATCCGATTAAAGCTGAGACTCCATAGATTATGTAGGTATATAGTATCATCACTGAGTGATCCGGACTCGCGACAGAGGAAGCAAATACAGACATCACAACACGTACCTTTACGAAGCTTCTAGGGAGATCGTCTCACAAGTAGCTGTCAATCTGATCAAAGTACGTGTTCAATGGCATTAAAATGAGAAAAAACGCGGCTGAATCTGTTAATCCATAGGTTCTTAACGTCCATGTATAAAAAACTGATTGAATTTATAATCCATAATTCCATTTTTATGTAAACATCGAAGAGTAAATGCTAGCTGCTAATGGTAGCCACCACAGCTAGCTGCTGCTTCCGGTCTCGGCGATGCAGCAGTCTCACACATACACATGACCAAATAAGGACTATGTGGGAGTTCCCCTCGATTCCATTGGCTCTGACTGTCAGAAAGAGATGTCACATGTCAAAATCGAGCAAGGGGGGCCAGAGATATGGAAAATCCACCCAAATGGCCCCAGAAGAGGTTTTTTTTTGCTAAATCTGTCTAAAAAGGTCAAATATCACTTGTTTTGCATCAATCTTGATACAGGGTACTTATTATATGTTGTACTTTGGATTCCTAAAGCTTTTAGTGTACTAACCCATCATCCAAGTTTAGTTTTCACTATAAGTACAAAATATTTTTTGGGCGGACACTATAATTTACAGTTTTTTACCATGTTCAATCTGAATTTTCTTTAAAATAAAAAACATCTATATTGAATCTGACTTTTATACATCCAACTCACAGGTTTATCATTACTTTTAGAAAGAAGATTATTAATTTAACCCTTTTAGAAGGGAAGATATGGTCATTTGTTCTGGGAATGTCATTTTCGAGCCTGAAACCTGAAAAACAGGCTCGGGGTTTAACAGGTTAAATTATAACTACAATTCGAAAAAACAGGGGAAGCCTGGCTTCCCTTGGCCTCCGGGAGAAAACGCCACTGGTGCTGAGACACTCGGGAAGTTTTCCGGGCCCTGAGCCGGCATGGAAATCCTCTCCCAGCCCAGCTGTTACTGTCTCACCACAACACTCTCCTGCTCGGTCACCACACCCTCAATCACCGGCACCTCCTCGTCCCCTGTTCGCCCCAACCACATTAATAATCGGGGATTCCATCACCAGAAACATCAGATTCTTCAATGCAGCCACACGCTGCCTTCCTGGAGCCACAGTCCCGGTAATCCTGGATAAACTCCCGGGGCTGCTGCACTCACTCCTGTCATCTGTCAGTAGACTAATTGTCCACGTTGAGTCGAATGACACAGCCCGCCAGCAGTCAGAGCTGACAAAAAATGATTTTGAGAAACTTTGTAATCTTCTACGGAGCTGTGAAAAGTCGGTTTTTATCTCAGGTCTGATCCCAACGCGGGCCCGCGGAGCAGGGCGTTTCACTAGGATCCTCAGCCTCCACACCTGGCTCCAATCCGCCTGCAGAGATCACGATTTAGGTTTTATTGACCATTTTAATCTATTCTGGGACCTACCCGCCCTCTTCAACACTGATGGAATCCACCCCAGCAGGTTGGGTCGCCGCATGCTAGCGGCTAACATGCAGCACGCTGTTCAGACGTCTCCCTGAATATTTCCACTCCATTTCCACACGCCCCCCTTTCCAGCGGTGTCATCTCAGGCCACCGTTTCCACTGCAAGAAACGTTTCTTCTTCGCCGATGCCGCTGAAGCCTGCCATCTCGCTCTCTGGCGCCACCCAACGACCAGAGGCTTCTATGCAGGGCCGCCCCTGGCCAACTTGGGGCCCCAAGCGACATTGTGAGATGAGGCCCCCCCCCAACCGACAGTTGTTTTTGGAAACAAAGTAGGCTATTTTGCAAATATAATTCCTGTTTATTATTATTATCAACACAGTTACTTTTGTATACAGTGAGGTAAATGGTAAATGTGCATGTATGTCGTTCAGTATGCGTTTACAGGTGAATACGTCTGCATTTCCTACCAAATACTAGCCTCAAAAAGATTAAAATATAATGAATGCAAATAAACTACTAAATACTATATTATTTTATTATAATATAGTTGTAATATAGTCAAGACAAAACTATGACATGCTCAAAAACTGATATTTCTTAGATCTGTATTCAAATGTAGTTCCCTCTGTCAGCAATGTATCAACAACTACACACACATTTCTATCAGTATTTCTCTGTGTTATGGTTGACATGATGATGACTGTTAGGAGTAAAAGTTTACTTTTTATTCGTGTGCTTTTTATTCATGTATTTTTTCTTTTAATGTTTCTTTTATTATCTTTTACTGTTTTTAAATGCCTTTGTCTGGAAGTCTTTCATTTTTGTAAAGCACCTTGAATTGCCTTGTGTTGAAAGGTGCTATATAAATAAACTTGCCTTGCCTTGCCTTAAGGGGAGAGGCTGAACATCACCATGAAATGTACAAATTGACATAAAAAGGGGGGAAAATGCTCCATGTTTTTTAGGCTGCAAACTTTAACTGTTATGTAAGCCAACTAGACAGACAGTTTATCACTCTTCCTCCTGTACATCAGCAGATAAGAGGCATAACATACTTGAAGGAATGTTAAATAAAAAATGCTGGAAATAACTGCATCTCCATTAGCCTATATGCTCTGCAGAGACTGCCTTCTTCATGTCGTGAATTGCAGCTGATGTTTTAATATGGCAATTGGCAATTTGACTTATACAACATTCGCAAGTTGTACATTTGACTCATACAATAACCCACCTTCGAGTGATGCTCTAGTTTCTTCATGTTTTGTTTTTTGCGCCGGACTGAAACTGTCTTTTCACCGACATCTCTTCACCTGCACTAGTGGCCGTATCAAAGCCGTGATTGGTCAGATTTCGATTCATTGCAACGGTGTCGGGTTACAGACGTGCTCCCCTTGTCACCTCTCACTCTTGCGGGGGGTGCACGGAGAACTGAGCGGAGAACTGCGCACAGCAGCTGAGGCCCTCTGGGCGGGGCCCCCTGCGCAAGGCGGGGCCCCATGCAGCCTGCGTGATTGGCCTGTAGGGAGGGGCGGCCCTGCTTCTATGCCAGAACAGCGACCCATTTCTGTTTTAACCAACATACATAGAAGGTTGGTGACTCAGGTTGGAAAAAGAAAGTCCTAAAGGATCTGTTTGAGTTTGTCGAATTGAACAGAAGTTCCGCATGCTCCACAGTCTATCACGGGCGGTCAGAGTGATAGTATATCAAACACATTTAAACTGGCTCTATTATACCTCATTCACACCAACGCAACTCCGGTTCAAGCTCCGTGCTAGAGCTTTTCAGGTTCAGAACCAGTTCTTCGGTTTAGCTCTGGCTCTTTTCACACCGTCCAGAGTCCGACTGGTAATGCGTCGTTGCGTCATCGTTTGCGTCATGACGTAACCGTTTGCTTGCCTGCTTCATAAAGCCAAACCACGCGGATGAAATCAGTTGCATTCATTTCTTATGGCTCTATCTGCAGCTTTTCCGGAGTCATTTCTGTGGTTTAGTTATATTCTTATAAAAAAGTGTACTCGTGTCAATAAAGGTTTTTTTTAAAACACAACTGCTTCCGAGGTCGGTCTTATTTCTTAAGGTGGACTGAACCATGAGTGTGGAGTAACGTTGTATCTTTCAGTTAAATGAACTGTAACCTTCACCCAGGTATGTAACGTTGGGTTACGTATTGTAACCCTTGTTATATTAGCACAGGGGGAGCCCTCTACTGGACTCTATGGGTACTACCTTACCCGGCGAGCATTCTCCCACTGAGACTTCTATAGACGTAGCCGGCCTTGGGCGGGCCTACCTGAATGCCCGCGCATCACACCGTATAAAAGGAGGCCTCGCCTCCTGACTATCATCCTACACCTCTCTTCAGCGAGCGGAATAGGACAGACAGTGCCCTGAGTAGAGGGCTCCGCCTGTGCTAATATAACAAGGGTTACAATACGTAACCCAACGTTATATCTCTCACAGGCTCCGCCCTCTACTGGACTCTATGGGTACAGTGGGTGGAGCCGCGATGTATACGCGCACTGTCGTCCAACAACATTCCACCCTACTGCCCCTGACCGGCTTTTCTGGTCAGCAGCTGCTGCCCCACATTCTCCTTTAACCCGGTTGTAACCGAGGAGAAATCTGGGCTGTGGCTGACAGAGCACACCCTGCTGCGCTTACCTCGCAGAAAGTGTGCTCAAAAAACAGTGCCGGGGGACACCCCCCCCCCCCGACCATAGATGGATGGGGAGAGCCCCTCGGCCCCGAATGGGCTTACTACACGCCTGCCTCCCTGAATCCCTAAGGATAACAGGGGGCAGATGCCAACTGACCCACAACCCCCCCCCCCTACCAGTCCTGTGTTGCCCCCGCAAGCACAGACGAGGAGAAAGAGCCAGACATGTCCAAGAGATAACACCTTATGAAGGGGCCCGGCGTTGACCAAGACGCCGCTGTGCATATATCCTCCACACTCACACCGTTGAATAAGGCTGTTGACACAGCTACAGCCTGTGTGAAGTGCGCACGAGCCCCCGTGGGGCAGGCTTTCCCTGCCTGTCCGTAGGCATGTGCAATGCACTCGCAGAGCCAGCCTGCCAGGTGTTTCTTGGACAGAGCTTTCCCGATCACCCCGCCCCGAAGCACACAAACAGCTGTTCGGTGCGTCTAAGGGCAGCCGTGCGCTCCACATAACATGCTAGCGCACGCACCGGGCAGAGGAGGTGCAGTTTAGCTTCCCTGTCCCCGCCATGGGGGGGGGGGGGGGGAAGACTAAAACCCCATAACTGAATAGCCCTTGACCTGAACGCACTCCTTAGGCTCTTGGGCACAAAGGAGGGGTTCGGTCTGAGTGTCGCGCCGCTCCGGTCACCCCGAATCCGTAAACAGCTCGGGTGCACCGACAGAGCAGTTAACTCGGACACTCTTTTGGCTGACGTTAAGGCAAGAAGCAAAGCTGTCTTCCACAACAGTGCCTTTAGGGAGGAGAGCTCCAGAGGCTCAAATGGTTCTAAGACCAGAGTTCCGAGCACTAGGGGCAGGTCCCACTGCGGGGTGGAGGCGTGCACTACTGGGCGCAGCCACCTGACCCCCTGTAAAAACCGCAACATCAGTGGTTGACTAAAGGCTGACCTGCCGCCAAATCCCTCATGGCAGGACGAGATGGCTGCTGCATACACTTTCACTGTTAAATGCGCAAGCCCTCTGTCCACCAGTAACTGTAAGAAGGAAAAAATAGAGCCTAACTCACAAGATAGGGGCTCTATTCTCCTCTCCTCACACCCTCGCTGGAATCCTAGCCACCTTTGGCCTGTAACAGGCTGTGGTGGATCCAGCTCTAGCTGCCTGGATAGACTGAATAAGACTGTCAGACAATCCACCCTGTCTCAGCCTGTCCCTCTCAGGAGCGACTGGAGAGGTTGGCCGAGAGTGGGTAACGCCCCGATTGCACCTGCCTCTTGAGACATCGCCCCCCAGAACTGGGGAACCGCCCAGGGCTGGCCCACCTTCATCTCTGAGTACCACGGCGCCCCGACGCGGTCCGGAGCCACTAGGATGACTGACAGACGTTCTCGCCTCACTCTCCCCAGGAGAGGGAGAATGAGACGCAGCGGTGGAAAGGCGTAGCAGCTTCCTTGGCCATGGCTCGTGTGCAAACGCGTCCACCCCCAAGGGCGGGTCGTCGTCCAGGGCCATGGAGAACCACAGGGCACAGTGGTTGTTGCACCGGCTGGCGAACAGATCCACTTCCGCTCTCCCGAACTGGGCCCAGATCTGCTTCACCACCTCCGGGTGAAGCGTCCATTCGCCTGGCAGAGGGCCGCCCCTCGACATGAGGTCGGCCCCCCTGTTCTCCAGTCCCGGGATATGGAGGGCTCTCAGAGATAAAACCACCTCTGATGCCCATAACCACAGCCTCTCCGCTGTGGCCAACAAGGCGGCGGAGCGGACTCCGTCCTGCCTGTTGATATAAGCCACTGTGGTGCTGTTGTCGCTCCTGACCAATACATGTCTCCCTTGAATTAGGGGCATGAAATGCTGGAGGACTAACACTACCGCCCGTAGCTCTAGGAGGTTGCTGTGTCGAAACTCTGTTAGAGCCCAGTGCCCACCTATAGCCCTCTTCAGGCAGGTCCCTCCCCATCCTGTTCTGGATGCGTCCGTGAACACTGTGATGTAGGAGGTCATCCGTCCCAGTGGAGACCCCCTCCGGAGGTGATCCGGGGACCCCCAAAACCGGAGGTTGCCCTCCACTGAGGGGGGGATGGTCACCAGCCGCCGTTTGTGCCTCTTGGGATCCAAACGCAGGCTGGAGAACCACCTCTCCAGGCGGCGCATATGCAGTAACCCCAGCGGGACCACAATGTGAGCAGCCGCCATGAGACTCAAAGTCTGCATGACAGTTAAAGCTGTCACTGTCGCCCCCTGTCGCAGCCTGTGAACCGCCCGGAGAAGGGACGCACTTCTGCTCTCTGACAGGGTGGCGCGTAGCACGCCTGCATCGAGCACCACTCCCAACTACAACGCCTGTTGGTGAGGTATGGGGGTGCTCTTTTTTCAATTGATCGCAAAGCCTAATCTGGTTAGGTGTGTGATCAATTGTGCTGTGCAAAACATTGCCTGTTCCCGGGACAGCCATGATATGAGGTCGTCTAGTAAAAGAAAACTCTCATGCCGTGGGCGCGCAGCGGTTGAAGCGCAGTGGCCACACATTTACTGAACGTGCGTGGGGATAGGGAATAGCCCAACGGTAGTCTGTTGTACTCGTAGGCTATCCCCTGGAAGGCAAAACGCAGACACTTTCTGTGCTCTGGAGCAATTTCTACATGAAAGTACGCATCTTTCAGGTCGATGATTTTATCACCCAGCATAATCTCGATTTTATGTTTTTAACTGAAACTTGGTTAGACCAAAACAATAGCACATCTGTTCTTATAGAATCAACTCCTCCCAACTTTAGTTTTATGAGTCAGGCAAGACTACATAAGAAAGGGGGTGGAGTAGCTATTTTGTTTAATGACTTATTTCAATGCAAGCAGACTATGTATGGGAACTTTGCTTCTTTTGAATATGTGGCCCTTCAGCTGAAATGCTCCTCTCGAGCTCTTTTCCTAAACATCTATAGACCACCCAAATACTGTGCAAGCTTTTTTGATGATTTTACCGAGTTGTTGTCTATAGTGTGTATTGACTTTGACCGCCTAGTCATTGTTGGTGATTTTAATATCCATGTTGACAACCCCCAGGACAGAGGGGCTAAAGAACTGTTTTGTGTTATCGACAATTTTGGACTGACTCAGCATGTCAAGGGTCCGACGCACAATAAGGGGCACACCCTGGACTCAATTGTATAAAAGGGTCTGAACATCTCTAAGCTTGTGGTGACTGATGTTGCACTCTCCGACCATTCCTGTGTTTTCTTTGAGAGCTCTATTACCGTCCATACAACTGTTAAGAAAGAGGTAACCACTAGACGTCACTTAACTGAAAATGCAGAGGAAATGTTTGCCCAGATTTTTACTCCCTCAATTGCTCATGCTAACTTCTCAGTAAATGAGCTAGTTGATCATTTTAATTCTAAAATAACAAATGTCATGGATACCATCGCTCCCATTAAAATACAGGAAGTATCTGGCAAGAAAATATCTCCATGGAGAAAAGCCATGACTGTGAGAACAGCACAAACTGAGTGCAGAAAAGCTGAACGCAGGTGGAGAAAAACAAATCTCCAGGTTCATTTGGAAATATATAAAGAGAAATTCGGTTTCTATAATCAGGAAATAAAAAAGGCACAACAGTCTTTCTTTTCTGACATCATTACCAAAAATAAAAACAACTCACGTGCCTTGTTTGCTACCGTCAACAGACTAACAAACCCCCCAGTGTCGATATCCTCAGAATTTCTATCCACCATAGCCTGCAATGAATTTGCCTCCTTCTTCACTGACAAAACCATGTAAATTAGACAGGCAGTCAGTGCCTCTGCATCAGGTACAGCCAATGTTTTGTCCCTGTGTTCACCTAAAGTCAATCCAGACATCATGACACAATTCCGTCTGATAAATGCTAAAGACCTGGAAGACATTATCCAACATCTGAAATCCTCCTCCTGTAGCCTCGACATCATCCCGACAGGATTTTTCAAAACTGTTTTTCCCTGCATGGCCTCAGATATACTACACATAGTAAACAAGTCTCTTCAATCAGGTGTATTTCCACAGGCCCTGAAAACTGCAGTCATTAAACCGCTCCTAAAAAAGCATAACTTAGACACAACCGTAATGAATAATTACAGGCCAATATCAAACCTTCCCTTTTTAAGCAAATTGATTGAAAAAGTTGTTTTTCAACAGTTGAGTCATTTCATGTTTTTAAATGACGGTTTTGATGTGTTTCAGTCAGGCTTTCGACCTAACCACAGCACTGAAACTGCTCTTGTTAAGGTCTTAAATGACATTCATTTAAACACAGACAGTGGCAGTGTTACAGCCGCTGCTACCTTGTGAGCTTAAGTCTGTTTGTGTATGTAAATGAGCTGTGCAGTTCCTCTGCTGTCATTGGCCGTCCGGACCGCTCAACATCCGCGGGGATTGGACAGACGTCGCCCAACCCCTGCTCGCTTCTGCCACGTCATCCGGGGGAGGAGTATAAAGGCTGAGCACGGACAACAGTCGGGAGGCTCTGTATTTTGTGTCAGAGGCCTCAACCCTATCCTTGTGATAAGCCTTCATTCTGTGAATTCTGAGATTTAGCGTGTGTCTTTGGTATTAGCTCCACTGATTAGCAGTGTCTATAGTAGGGTTCTAGGCGAGCACACTGAGTAGCAGTGTGTCGTCGGGTTCTGTGTTAGCGTAGGGATTTTGTGTGTGTGTATACTGCTTAGATCCAGGTTGATTAGCACCTGTAGACCAGCATTCCTGTGTGTTTATACTGCTTAGATCCAGGTTGATTAGCACCTGTAGACCTGCACCAGCTGTGTGTTTCCACAGTCCCGTTTTGTTTATTGCTTGTTTCCACTTGAGTAGTGAGATTTGTTTTTCTTTCTATAGCGGGGCAACTCTCTTTTGGAGACCCTTTGTGTTGTATTATAGTGACAGATTGACCCGTGTTGTGGGGCCAATCTGTGTGACCATCATTTTGCCTAGTTTCAGTGACAATAAAACCACCGGTAACAAATATACCAAATCCAATCTGGTCGTGTCGTTTCCCGTTTGTACCCTAGCCAAGTGGGAACGTAACACGTGGGGGCTCGTCCGGGATACATTTAAAACAATTCCTGGGGTTATAGGTGGGTTTATTGTGGCAGTAAACTTGGTAAACGTGTGGGCGGTACACTCAGGTATGGCATCGTTCGATATAGAGGCGTTCTTGGTCTGGCCGTCCTATGACCAGCTGGACCGTTGTAGAAAGGATGATTTGATGGAGATAGCGCGGCACTTCAGTCTTGTGGTAAATCGGCAAATGTTAAAAAAAGAGTTGAAGGCATTGGTGGTTGATGAGATGGTGCGAAGAGAGGTACTTGTACCGGCTGTACCAGCTGAGCTCCCAGTGTCCGATGTTCCCACTGAGGGCATGTTGCGTCCAGAGACTGAGGCAGAGTTTACGTTTACTGAAGGAAGGGGTAGTGACAGCGAGGGGGGCGAGCCGTGTGAGGCACCGCTCACGTCACCTCGCAGATGTCCACCCTCTCCTGTTGGTAGTACAGATTCCCGGGAGGGGGCTAAACTCAAGGTCCGTCTCGTCCGGCTCCAGTTGGAAGCCAAGGACAGGCAGCGTCAGTGGGAAGCTAACGACAGGGAGAAAGCCAGGCAGTTACAGCTGGAGCTACGAAAGTTAGAAATTGACAAGGAAGTGCGGATACGTCAGCTGGAGCTAGACTCCGAGCTGCGTGCCTCCGGTGCTTTTGGCCATGTCGGAGGAAGTTCCTCACCTCATTCTCATCCACCTGCCTTCAATGTAGGGAAAAATGTTGTGTTGGTGCCGGTTTTCCGTGAGGCTGAAGTGGATGCGTATTTTGGTGCGTTTGAACGCATGGCAGCGGCATTACAGTGGCCGACTGACGCCTGGGCTCTGTTAGTGCAGTGTAAACTTCACGGGAGAGCTCAGGAGGCGGTTGCTGCTCTTTCACTGGAGGACAGCCTAAGCTACGACCTGGTAAAGCATGCCATACTTAGGGTGTACGAGTTAGTTCCCGAGGCTTATCGGCAGAAGTTCAGGAATCACAGAAAGGGGGCTAATCAAATGCATGTCGAGTATGCCAGGGAGAAGGGGATGTTGCTCCATAAATTGATTGATTCATGTGACGCTGCAGAGTATTCTGCCTTTAAATAATTAATCCTGATGGAGGACTTTAAGAGGGGATTACCTGACCGTATTGTGGGGCATATAAATGATCAGAAAGTGCAATCTCTCTCCGCAGCTGCTGTACTGGCAGACGAATATGTGTTGATGCATAAAACGGTGTTTTCTCCGGCTATTGCTGAGAACTCTCGCCGCATGTCGGGTGCACCTGTTGGTCAGCCCGCGAGAGTGTTTACGAGGGACAAAGAGGGGAGAGAATGTCACTATTGTCATCAGCCTGGGCATCTTATTAATAATTGCCTAATGCTGAAGCGGAAGGAGCAGTCACCAAACGTGACCAGGCCGAAAGGCATCGGCTTGATTAACACTAACTCACTCAGTATTTCCACACCTGACAATGCGGAGGAAATAGATCCCTGTTTTAAGCCTTTTGTGTTCGAGGGATTGATTTCACTAACAGGTGAGTCAGACGATCAGAGACCCGTCCGCATACTACGAGACACGGGAGGCTCACAGTCAGTGATTGTTGCATCGGCTCTACCATTTTCCGAACAATCAGCGTGTGGGTATGGATCGACTTTATGTGGCATTGAGATGGGTTATGTGCCCCGGCCCATACATAATGTATATGTACAATGTAAATTAATTACTGGATTTTTCCCTGTTGCTGTGTGCCCAGCATTACCCATAAGGGGTATAGTTTTCCTAATGGGAAATGACATCGCAGGGGGTAAGGTAACCCCTACATTAGAAATATTGGATTCTCCTCAGCTTGTAGTGCCTGAAGTAACCCAGGCCCACATTTTCCCTATTTGTGCTGTCACTCGCGCGCAAGCGCGTAAGAGTAACTCGGAGGGTGTCGCTAGATGATACTATGTTTGGGAAAATGTTCACAGAGGACAAAATACCGGAGGAAAAGCCAGCAGTGGAGGTTTCTGCATCCTCCGCGTTCCCGGCTGGAACCGCTGCGCCAGCGCAACCTGCCAGCCCAGCTGTTGACGGTTCCACACTCCCGGTAACCCGAGAGCGTTTACTCGCCGCGCAGAGGGCGGATCCGACGCTTGTGAAGTGTTTCGAGCAGGTGGTGAGTAATGACAAAGCAAGGGGTGAGAAGGTGGCTTATGTGTTGGATAAGGAGATATTAGTGCGCCAATGGTCCCTCACTGCTACTGCTGAAGCTGACTGGAGTGTAGTGCATCAAGTAGTCGTGCCGGTGCCATACCGTCAACATGTGCTATCTGTCGCGCATGAAAGTCAATGGTCGGGACACTTGGGCGTGACTAAAACGTATCAAGTAATTCTGAAGCATTTCTTTTGGCCAGGTTTAAAGAAAGATGTCTCTAGCTTCTGCCGCTGCTGTCATGTGTGCCAGGTTGTCGGTAAGCCTAATCAAAAAATTCCGCAGGCTCCGTTACATCCCATACCGGCTATAGGTGAGCCCTTTGACCGGGTGTTGATAGACTGTGTTGGTCCTTTACCACGTACGAAAACAGGTCAACAGTATTTACTCACGATAATGTGTACGGCGACTCGTTTTCCGGAAGCGATTCCGCTGCGTAGCATTACTTCAACATCTGTAGTTAAGGCCTTGACGAAGTTCTTTTCTACATTTGGAATTCCGCGAGTAATCCAAAGTGACCAAGGGACACATTTTAAATCTAAATTGTTCAAACAGGTCCTACAAACACTGCAGGTTAAACATGTGATATCCAGTGCGTATCATCCAGAGTCGCAGGGGGCATTAGAACGGTGGCATCAGACTTTAAAAAGCATACTGCGAAAATACTGTATGGAGACAGAAAAAAATTGGGATGAGGGAATTCCTTTCGTTTTGTTCGCAGCCCGTGAAGCTGTTCAGGAGTCATTAGGATTCAGTCCCGCGGAGCTCGTTTTCGGCCATACGCCCCGCGGACCACTTAAAATCCTACACGATGAGTTTCTTTCGGCTGATACTCCTCCAGATATGAACGTACTAGATTACGTTAGTCAGTTCCGTGAGCGTTTGCACCGAGCAAATTCACTCGCTAGAGAGTCGCTCTCCGCTTCACAAGCGGTTATGAAGCGTAACTATGACCGTGCCGCTGTCCCTAGGCACTTTGAAATAGGTGACAAGGTCCTCGCACTATTACCTATCCCCGGCTCTGCGCTCTCAGCCAAATTCCTCGGGCCGTATGAAATCCGTGATTGTCTCAGTGACACCGATTACGTGATTGGTACTCCCGAGAGACGACGAAAAACGCGTGTCTGCCATATAAACATGTTGAAGCGATATCATGCACGCACCGTCACTGATAGTACGCCAGCCGGCTCATGTAATCAAAGAGTAGCTTCTTCGGCGTTAATAGTGGTAGATAGTTCCGGCTCCTCTGACGACGGGTTGGTGATGCGCTCACATCACCAGCCGGGTGCGCGGTTTATGCAACTCAGAGATGGTAGAGACACTGCCGAACACGTTAGGTCATCTGCAGGAGAGCCAGCAGAATGACGTAACCCAGTTGGTGGATGATTTCCCGTGCCTTTTCCATGATGTCCCCACCCAAACTAATGTGATAAAACATGACATTGATGTAAAAGGTGCGAGGCCAATCAAACAACATCCGTACCGCGCCAATCCCACCAAACGCGCACTTATAAAACAGGAGGCTGACTATCTTGTAGCAAATGGCCTGGCGACACAGAGCTCTAGCCCATGGTGTTCGCCGTGTCTTGTGGAGGCGAAATCTGATGGTTCTCCGCGATTTATTACGGACTACCGTAAAGTGAACGCTGTTACGGTAACAGATTGCTACCCATTGCCGAGAATGGAGGATTGCATTGATAATTTAGGTTCCGCTAAATTTGTCAGTAAATTGGACCTACTTAAAGGTTACTGGCAGGTACCTTTAACGGACCGTGCCTCAAAAATCTCCGCTTTTGCTACGCCTGACTGTTTCCTGCAATATACAGTAATGGCGTTTGGTATGTGTAACGCTCCCGCTACATTTCAAAGATTGGTGAATACTGTCCTCTCCGGAATAAGCCATTGTAACGCGTATTTGGATGACCTCATTGTGTACACGCCCACATGGGAGATGCACATGAAGATTCTGGGGCAGGTATTCACCCGGCTCGCACAGGCGTCTCTTACTTTGAATCTGGCCAAATGTGAGTTTGGTAAAGCTACGGTCACCTATTTAGGAAAGCAGGTTGGGCAAGGCCAAGTTAGACCAGTGGAGGCTAAGGTTACTGCGGTGGCTGAATGTGCGGTGCCTGGCACCAGGAGTGATCTCCGCCGTTTCCTCGGTATGGCAGGCTACTACCGCAGTTTCTGCCGTAACTTCTCCACTGTAGCTCAACCCCTAACTAGGTTGATAAGTCCCAAGGTGGAATATGTTTGGACCCCTGAGTGCCAGCATGCATTTGAGTGTGTAAAGACACTTTTGAGTCACGCTCCTGTGCTCGCTGCTCCCGATCTTGCGAAGCCCTTTAAACTCGAGGTGGATGCTAGTGCAGTGGGGGCCGGTGCTGTTTTACTGCAGGAAGATGCGGCGGGAGTTGATCATCCTGTCTGCTATTTCTCCCGTAAGTTCAACAAACACCAGGTACGCTACTCTACCATTGAAAAGGAGACTCTTGCTTTGTTGTTAGCTCTCCAGCACTTTGAGGTTTATGTCGGGTCTAATTCTTTGCCGGTTGCAGTGTTTACCGATCATAACCCCATTGTCTTTTTGTCCCGCATGTACAACCACAATCAGCGTCTCATGCGGTGGGCTCTGATCGTTCAGGACTACAACCTGCAAATCCGACACAAGAAAGGCTCAGAGAACGTGTTCGCAGATGCTCTGTCCAGACTGGAGTGATGTGTTCTGTGGTCATGGTGTGTGATGTGTTATGGTTCACAAAAACCCTGTGGGGTTTGTGTTTTAAGGGGGGGGGTGTTACAGCCGCTGCTACCTTGTGAGCTTAAGTCTGTTTGTGTATGTAAATGAGCTGTGCAGTTCCTCTGCTGTCATTGGCCGTCCGGACCGCTCAACATCCGCGGGGATTGGACAGACTTCGCCCAACCCCTGCTCGCTTCTGCCACGTCATCCGGGGGAGGAGTATAAAGGCTGAGCACGGACAACAGTCGGGAGGCTCTGTATTTTGTGTCAGATGCCTCAACCCTATCCTTGTGATAAGCCTTCATTCTGTGAATTCTGAGATTTAGCGTGTGTCTTTGGTATTAGCTCCACTGATTAGCAGTGTCTATAGTAGGGTTCTAGGCGAGCACACTGAGTAGCAGTGTGTCGTCGGGTTCTGTGTTAGCGTAGGGATTTTGTGTGTGTGTATACTGCTTAGATCCAGGTTGATTAGCACCTGTAGACCAGCGTTCCTGTGAGTGGATATTGCGTAGAGCCAGGTGATTAGCACCTGTAGACCCGCACCAGCTGTGTGTTTCCACAGTCCCGTTTTGTTTATTGCTTGTTTCCACTTGAGTAGTGAGATTTGTTTTTCTTTCTATAGCGGGGCAACTCTCTTTTGGAGACCCTTTGTGTTGTATTATAGTGACAGATTGACCCGTGTTGTGGGGCCAATCTGTGTGACCATCATTTTGCCTAGTTTCAGTGACAATAAAACCACCGGTAACAAATATACCAAATCCAATCTGGTCGTGTCGTTTCCCGTTTGTACCCTAGCCAAGTGGGAATGTAACAGGCAGAATATCAGTTTTAGTATTATTAGATCTCAGCGCTGCCTTTGATACTGTTGACCACAACATATTGCTTGACCGTCTAGAACAGGGGTTCCCAACCTTTATTGTGCCAAGGACCGGCAGATACATAAAAACAAAATCGCGGACCGGTTGTCAATTTTAACTGATTTTAATATTTACTCACCACCAGCAGGTAGCAACAGAGGCTAATTGTATGTAACAGCCTGAACAAATACTAGAACAATATGCATCCAAAACATATTAACAACGTTTAAAAAAGAACCGGTGTCGTTTTTTGGTTTTTCGGAAAACCAAAAAAACGACGTTATTCCGTTTTTAAACCAAAACGGGAAAACGGATAAATCAACGTGTTGGTTTTGTTTGTATGATTTACAGATAATCCAGTGAATGCTGTGTGTCTGTGTGACACTGGCATTTGTTTTCAGAGGATATTATGATAGTGACGTTCGTTCCGGTGCACGTCCTACAGCATTTAGCACTACATCGAGATTAAGATTAAACTAATTTATTTTGGGAACACCCGCATATAGGCTACCTATGGAGTTAGCCAGATGTGTGTAAATGACTGTTCATGGTCATTTGAAAACAAATGCCGGTTTAGGACAGACACAAACACACCGAACACACAGAGCAGAGCAGAGCAGAACACACACACACACACACACACCACACACACACACACACACACACCACACACACACACACACACACACACACACACACACACACACACACACACACACACACACACACACCACACACACACACACACACACACACACACACACACACCACACACACACACACACACACACACACACACACACACACACACACACACACACACACACACACACACCTTGGTGACTGGACATCTCCTTCATAAAACTAATAAAAGGGGGAGTAATCAGGCAGTTCGATGTGTGTAGAGATGTGTGTGTGTGGTTAACACGTAGCAGCCTGCAGTCACTCTTAAGCTGTTCTGATGAAGGTAAACACAGCGAAGGCGGTGCGTAAAAAGGCACATCTTTACCCGCTGGTGCTGCACTTCTCAGAGGCGGAGTATACGTCCCGCTGCCTCTTGATGCTGCAGCCATTTCATGAAGTGAAGGAGGTGTTCCTTCTATAAAACAGCTGTGGGCAGCAGATACCGTGAGAGTCCCGGACATTCATTCATAGATCAAGGCAGACTGGTTTACTCTCCTGTTTTGCCAATCCGGTGCTTAAACAAATAGCTCTACACCCCTGGCCGACATATCCTTAAAATGAAGTCCGAGTTTGAAATATATCTCAAATAATGTATGCACTGCCATTTCCCCACATAAAGATAACAGTCTGCTGTGCGCTCCTCTTCCTACTTGGCGCACCGGTAACTTTCTCGTGCGCACGAGAGTCTGAGACGCCGAATCCCTCTGAACATTATAACCATGTGTGCACATAACTTTTTTGCCCTGGTTCTCAAAGGAGCACCTGGAGATGTTGCTTGGTGCTCATCCTTAAAATGAAATAAACCGTAACTTTTGAGGGGTCTTGACTTTATTTGCCAGACACACGGCACTGAACACACATGCAGAGGTGAACACAGAACACACATGCAGAGGTGAACACAAGACAACATTAGCACGACCAGTAATCCTACAAGCTGTCATCACTACCCTCCTGACTGTTCTCCTCACTGTCTTCCTCTCTGTCTTCCTCTCTGTTCTCCTGACTGTTCTCCTGACTGTTCTCCTCGCTGTCTTCCTCTCTGTCAGACATGGTAGCTGATGATGTAGGCCTACTTCTTTCTCTCTGGTTGAGTCTGTGATTAGCTGCTTGCATCCACAAGTCAACAGCTGGTTTTGGGTCGAAAGTCTCTGTTGTCATCTTAGACAAGTGGATGTAATCAAATAAGTATGTGAACATAACCAATAACCTACCATAGCCAATAACAAATGAATGTAACTTATTTTATTTGTGTTGTTCATTCATATCTTATTTTACCTTAACATTTATTTATGCATTTTTTTTATCTCTCCAGTTTTATAGGATGTTTTTGGTTTACTGTCCTATAGTATTGGAATGATTTCAAACCTGTTTATCCCAATAATTATAAAGGAGTGCCTTGGAAATATGTGTTTACATAAATTGTGACCAAACTGTTTGAACTTAGACTAAAGTGAACTATCTAAACACTCAAGAGTCCTTTACCTCACTGAGCTGTAGTTATCAGCCTCTCAGTCTGACTGGAGAGGACTCTCCCTCCACATTATTGTAGAAACATCTTCTTCTTATATCCGTTAGAGCAGCTAGCACCAGATTCTAATAACAACAGCGCCGGTACCGGGCGGTGCGCCCTTCTCTCTCTCCCTCGCTCACTGGCATTTTGGCTGTGAGCTAAGGGTGCCAGATAAGCCAACATCCCCCATTTTCATCACTTACAGCGCCCATCGTACAGGGCAAATGAAAAGTGTAACCGGGGTGAAAAGGGTGTTACATTTACTTAATTATGAAAATTGTTACATCAAGGCCGAAAATTAGGATGAGCACCAACGGTCAAACATGTTTTTTTCCCTCCCAGAACTGCCAGCGTAGCGCCTCCCCAGATCTGGCGCCCTAGGCGAACATCTATAACGCCAGTGCTACGTGCCGACCCTGAGTTCATATGCAACTCGCAAATATCTTTCTCTCTCTCTCTCTCCTCTCTTTTATTTTCTCCCTTCTCTCTCTTCTCTCTCTCTCCCTCTCTCTCTCAATTTTGGTACGCAAATGCGCCTTTTTTCAAATGACCCGGTGCTCTTTTTTTGGCAGAGGTGCGCATGCGCACCTGCGCACCAGTTATGTGCAGCCCTGATTATAAAAGCCATTTTCAACGGTTTTCTGGTGAAAGATTAACTAGGCTACTGGATGAAATAATATGACTGGTATAGGTGCGAAAATTAAACACTTTTTGAAAAAAACATTATGATAAAATATTTTTATATATTTATAATTCTGCAAATATTACGATAAACTCACAGCTATTTCGCGGCCCGGCAGTAACACCTTACTTGGGTTGGGAACCCCTGGTCTAGAAAACTGGGTGGGAGTTTCAGCAACAGCTCTAAATTGGTTATACCTACTTAAAGGGATAGTGGAAATGGAACCTCAAATAGTTTCGTTTTAACTTATATACAAGCATAATTACGTACCAAAACAATCACACCTGATTACAAAAATATAATAATTGCCTTACGCATGTTAGAAGCACTTTATTGCAGCTTCCCCGAAGTTTTTTAGAAACGAAATGTTTCTCAGCCTAACCGGAAGTGACGAAAATTCAGGAAGACGATACGATAACAAACCATGGCGTCTATGTAGAATGAACGTGGAAGGGCAAATATACCAGACAAAGAAGAAGGATTGTACGAGGTATCCAGTGATGATAGCGAGTCAGAAACATCCTCTCGGCTTTCCTACGAAAATGTCGTTTTAGGAACTGAATCTGAATCCGGTTCAGTAAGCGACGATGGTGACAATATTGAGCCAGACGATGGACCATTACGTCCTTATTTGTTCGAGCCCGAGCCCGAGGTGATGGTTCACGGCATGGGCAATGGCGAGGATGACCAGGACCAGGCGCCAGATGATGCACCCCTACGCACAAATAATCTTGACTGGTAGGTCCCTAAGCATAGCTCACGCATCTTAAGATCACCTGTAGCCTTTACAAATATTAATCATTGTTAACCAGTTAAGGCCGAAGGTCCCCCCAGTGGACCCCTCCCACCGTTTTTTTCTCTCTCACATGTCTCAGGGCTTCTTAACATTTATGAAACTATTAATGTTTCATACCCTTTTAAAGGTAAGAAACTCCGCTAACTGACAATAAGAACAATTGTTAGCTAGAAAAAACACAAGAGTAATACCAAGCCTTTGAATTAGCATTGAGCGAAACAATGCTAACTAATGCTAACGCTTTTTTACACACAACACACGATAGAAATGCCCTTATTACTATCTTAACTGCACAAACAAGATATACGATTTAAAGCTGAGACTCCACAGATGTAATGTCATCACTGTAAGACCTCGAATTCCTGGAGCTATCAGCCAGAAAAGAGAAAGTAAACAACATCCGGTTCCAAAATATTACAATAATTACGTCTTACCTTTTTTGATTTGTGATCAAAAGTTGTGTTCAACGGAATAAAAACGCATCTCAAGGTTAATCCAATGTCGTTGTGTCACGTAGAATTTTTCTGTCGCACTACAAGCCATAACAAAACACATCTATTCACCATAATAAAGGTCGGCTATTCACATGCAAATGCTATTGAATGTCCGCCATTGTTTGTGCCCGTCTTCCTGAGCTCTCGTCATCACCCGAAGATTCCCGACGATTCCCGAAGTATTTTGTTTCATTGAGAGGGCGCAGTAAAATTGAAAATAAAATGAAACTAGGCGGATGAAATTAAAAAAAATTGTTTAATATGCTTCTTTTTAATAAAAATACACAAGTTAAACCCAAAATTCGCGGATTTCCACTATCCCTTTTAAAGGACAGCAAAAACGTTGTCTCAATAGGCAACTACACATCAACTTTTACACATATGTTATGCAGGGTTCCTCAAGGCTCCATCTTAGGACCTTTGCTTTTTAATATTTATATGCTACCTCTGGCTGAAATTATTAAAAAGAGCGATCTAAGCTATCACATCTATGCAGACGACACCCAGATTATTTTAAAATTACAACCGGGAGACTATTCTCCGATTAGAACACTGAGCAAGTGCATTGAGCACATCACTGACTGGATGACTCAGAACTTTCTCCAACTGAACAAACAAAAAACAGAGATCATTGTTTTTGGAGCAACGAAGGACCGATTCAAAGTAATCGCAGAGCTTCTGTCGGCAGACTACAAAACCACTAATAAAGCCAGGAATCTGGGTGTAGTGATTTTTTTTAAATATTTGATATACTTTATTAATCCCCGTGGGGAAATTGTTTTCTCTGCATTTGAACCACCCTAGTGTTAGGAGCAGTGTGCTGCCATTTTGAACGGCGCCCGGGGAAGTGATGGACTCAGACCTGAATTTCAACAGCCACATTACAACAGTCTTTAGGTCTGCTTATTATCACCTGAAGAATATATCGAGGATTAAAAAACTAATGTCACAACAGGACTTAGAAAAGCTTGTCCATGCTTTTATTTTCAATAGACTCGACTATTGCAATAGTGTATTCACAGTGCTGACAAAAAAATCCATCAGAAAACTGCAGCTGATTCAGAACGCTGCTGCACGTGTCCTCACTAACACTAAATGAGTGGATCACATCAGTCCGGTTCTGAAATCTCTACATTGGCTTCCAGTCAGCCAAATAATTGATTTTAAAGAGTCTGTGACAGCATCCCAACAACTGTTGTGCAATGAAATATTGGGCTACTAGTCATCTCGAACCGTCAGTTTAAAAAAGAAGGTGCGATACCGTTCCGATAAATATCAATAATTTTGAACATTGCGGGGAAATTCCTTCGACTCATTTTGATGTTTTGGGGGAAGCCGGAAGTGACGTCAATGCGGGAACGCTTCATTGTGCGGCGAGAGAGCCAAACACGGACAAAGTGTGTTGTCATGCGTAGAAATGGTGAATTACTGAGTTTAGGCACGTTAATAACGTTTTAATGAAGTTGACTACAGTATATTCATATTTGTCAGTGCTTTCATGTCAATTTGGCGAACATAAACATAAATGATCGTGGTGAAGATGATGATTAAATTAGGATTAAAAATCCGGTTAGTGAGTAGCTGCTGATTTCCTCCCGTAGGATGTGATATAAAAACAAATCGATTATTTTTGTAGTTGTAAACTCAAGTGGATGAAACTACATGTATTAGTGTTTCATGTCAATAATTCGGCGAACATATGATAGATTAAATGATCGTGAGAATGATGATTAAAAATCGTTTGTTTGAGCCGGGTCTGCATTTCCTGATGAGAAAACAAACCGATGCTTTTTGTAGTTGTAGTACACCAACATGGATTAAACGTGTGTTTTTTCACCACAATGTTGGGGAAATTAATGGATAAAATGCACGGATTATTATTATTATTCCCACTCCGATCGGGACACTCGGTCCACCGTTTCCCCGCAGCGAGGCTCCCCCCGTTGACAGTTTACGTGGGCTGGGTGCAGTGGCGGACTGGCCATCACGATCCCGATGGGCCGGTACCGAAGTGGGCCGGTCGGATAAGTCACTAGCACATCCCCCATAGGCGGCGCGTGAGGCTCAGGTTTGGGAAGGCTAAATAACTTGTTTTACCTGACGCTGCCCGGCTCCGGCGTCTATAGAAAAGAGATCAACTCAGTGTGCGGAGTTTAAATCTCTCAAGTCATATTACAGGATAAAGGAAATACAGTTTAAACTGCCGTATGCAGAGAAGACGCCGACGTGTCGCACTTATCATTCATATTACATCATCATCAATCAGATCATCGATCATATAATATCATAATATATCATATATTTCCTTATCTGCCGTGTCTGGCCGTGCAACACTTACAGTGTCACATACTGTATGCAGAAGTATTATTTTAAGCAACACATTATATTGACGAAACACTCGAGTCAAATGTAATTAAAGTCAGATCCACTCGTGTCTTAGATGGGGCAGTGATATCATAAAACTATACGCTTTCAAACACTCGGTAGGCCTATAGTTATTTTTTAACCAGTTGTTCTGTATTCACCTTGCAGCAACTCTGTGGTTTGTATCCTGGATTATATGTTTAAGTCATGGATGTTTAAAGCTCATATTTGTCTAATATGAGTTTACTTTTCATTAATGAAGTATGACGCTGCGCTGTCAGTACACTTGTCCCTGTTTGTGATTGGTCAAATGTAGCTAACCCCGCCCCTTTCACGTGAACGCGCTCTCAGCTGGTGAGAGAAACCCTGGCTTGATTTACCGAGTTGATAACCAGCGTCGTAGGACCGCTTAGCGAGATCTCGTTTGTTAGTTTGTTGTTGTTAGTTAGTTTGTTACTCAAACATATCCAGGGTCTGTTGAACTGGCTTCGTAGTACAGGGCACAGGTGGCTAGCAGCGCTAATGTCAAAGACACAGACATTATACATTATATTTGTATTTTACCAGGATGCAGTGACACAAATATTTGGGAAGGCTGCCTTCCCTAGCCTACAGCACCCGCCGCCACTGACATCCCCCACTCCCCCCGTTGACAATTTACTAGCGGTACCGAAGTGGGCCGGTCGAGAGTCCCGGGATGATTTTTAGTCCCATTCCACCACTGGCTACATGACCGTATGATCGCCCATATTGACGCACCTAATTCCTAAACTTCTAACAGATACAACATCAACCGATCCTTCAGCCTCATATGAGCTCTCAGACACGTTTAAAATTAAACTGTCATCGCTGTCTGAGCTTGCTGCTGTGTGCACCATCGTGCGTTTACATGCAGATGCTGGGATCCTGAACGGTGCAGCTGGAGCGCTGTGCCCGCAATGACGTCACACGTAATTTGGCGGGACTTGAAGAATCCCCGAGAAGATCCAGAAAATGGTCAACATTGAAGGGGCAGATTAATGGTTATCAAAGTACAAATATCCAAAATCAGTTCAGTAACGGTTTTCAAGGGGACAATATTTACTCAAATTGATGGGTTTGGATGATGGGGGAAACTCGTGTCACAGGCTCTTTAAAGTACTATTGCTAGTTTTTAAATCATTACATGGTTTAGGACCAAAGTATATTGTTGAACTCCTACATAATTACGAGCCATCAAGGTGCCTCAGGTCTTCTGGGACGGGTCTGCTATCGGTTCAGAGAGTAACAACAAAACATGGAGAGGCAGCATTTAGCTGTTATGCCCCGACACTCTGGAACAAACTACCCAAATCATGCATGTCCGCAGAAACGCTTACTATTTTTAAATTGAGACTAAAAACATATCTCTTTGGCTACTTTTAATTGAGATGCTCATATTCAAACTACAGTATGCCTTTTAAACATGTATTGTATACCTGTGGTGTTTATTTTTATTATTTTATTATCTTTGCTTTGTAATGCCTGTTGTAAAATGCCATTATATAATGTGTTTTTACTGTATGTATTCCTAAAAAGTCTTTTAATTTGTTTTGTAAAGCACTTTGAATTGTCGCGTACAGAAAAGTGCTATATAAATAAACTTGCCTTGCCTTAAGTAAATAAAGTTGCCTTGCCTTGAATGAAATTCATGCAACTCTTAATATTAGACACTGTGTTTTTTGTGACGGGTGGCGCAGTGGTCTGTGCATCCGATCATCAGATCAAGGGGGAGTGCTGGGGAACTCCAGTTCGAAACCCGCTCCTGCCGCCACTGCGTCAGGCCGTTGTGTACTTGGGCAAGACACTTCACCCGGATTTGCTCCTGTGGGTAATGTCCACAGTACATGTATGATATCAATGTGTACTTGTAAAAGCGCCTCGATAACTTTGAGGCGTGAAGATGGACGGTGTGGCGCAGTGCGCTGTGCAATGATCATCAAATCAAGGGGTGAAACCCGCCGCTGCTGCGTCTGTAAAGCCGTTGTGTCCTTGGGCAAGACACTTCACTCCACCTCCTGTGGGTATTGTCCACAGTACATGACCATTGCATGTATGATATGTGTAATGTGTATTTGTAAAGCGCTTTGAGCATCTGGAAAAGCGCTATAATAAATGTAAGGAATTATTATTATTATTATTATTATTATTATTAAGTGGCGATGGAGATTATTTGTTGACCCTGCTTTAAAGGATATTTTGCCTTTACAAATGGTGCGCTTTATCACTGCCTGGGTTTTGGTTGAAGTGCATCCAAATGCTGCTGCGTTTTCGCGTTTGGCTAATTTTCCATCCGAAAAACACGTCGTCTACCTGTCCTGTACCACTTGTTATGACTTCTCTCGCGCGTATTCCGTTAAGACTAGGGATGCACGATAATTATCGGCCCGATAATTATCGGTCCGATATTAGGAATTATGACGTCATCCCGATAAACCCGATACCAGTATTAATAGCCCCAATAATATACAATATATTTGTTGGGTAAAAACAAAGAAAAAAATACTGCGGTGTGGGTGGATTGGGATGAGGGGCGCTTGTTTTTCACTCGGCTCCTCCCGTTTTGCCAGTACTGTGGTATTAGTGGTTTAGGAAGAGGGGAGTTCTTCACAAATCCAGCGCTCCCTAACTCATGCCTGGCTGTGACGTAAATGGTGTGCGGCTGTGAAGCCAGGACAGTAAACAAACATGTCGTCGGTGGAGCTATGTGCAACTCAAGGCATATGCTCGAACCGGAGCTGCCTGGACACTGCAATCATGTTGCGCACTATCCGTGCTGAGTGTGCTGACTTTTCGTACAATGTCCCACTGTCTGGCTACCTGCATAAAGTCAAGTGCTCGGCGCAGTTGTGGCGAAATGTCGCTCCTCTGTTTTCATTTAAACAGCTCCGTATATCCGTTAGCGCAGCTAGCTAGCACCAGATGCTAACAACAACAATGCACATAAGGTCTCTCTCTCGCTTGCTCGGGCCACACATACACACACCCTCCTGGTCCTCCAGATGGCCAGTCGGTGCCTGCCGGTGAGCGTGGAAGTGTGGTCTGCCACAAGCGGGCGGCAGGAGCGGGGCTGTCAGCATAAGCTTGTAGATGGTATTTTAAACTCAATGCGCTCTGAAACTACGGGCGGCCGAGGAAAAAAAAATACACATGCGTTAATCGCGTTAAAATAATTAGTGGCGTACATTTTTTTTTGTTATCGGTATCGGTCTTGAAAAGCAGGAAGTTATCGGTATCGGTATCGGTTTCAAAAAACCAATATCGTGCATCCCTAGTTAAGACCCACCCCATCTCACTCCTCGTGCTGAAACCTACCAATCGGAGTAGGGGCTGGTCTTCACAGAAGACGTTTGGGGAACAAAATCAAGCTTTTTAAAAGGCGAGTGGATTTTAGCAGGCAGTGAGTGCGGACCAACGATTTAACGATAACAAGAACGGCTCTCACCAAGTACGACTCGGTTCCCCTCGTTCGTATCAAAGAGCCGTTCAAAAGAATCGGCTAGTTCGCGACCGACACATCATTAATTAATTGCTTTCATTTTCTCAGAAGGTCAGATGACGTCCCTGACCTCCCAGTTCATGCACAGTCACAAGAAGTTACTGCAGGTATGTGTGTCAAACTGTTTTGGAAAATCCATTACAAACAACTCAGAGAGTTGCATTATTCTTGCCAAGGGTTATCAAGATGAGAATTGATTAAAACGAATGAAACCGAAACAGCAGAGGCTGTTCAATTATGACATTATTTTTGTTTAAAACAGAATGTTTGCAGTGTGCCTTTGCTGTTCAGTGTGATGTATTTCATTGGTGAGGGCAGCACTTTGTCTCTATAGGCGATAGCAGCTGAAGAAGGATTTTGGAAACATGGTGGCTTTTGACTTCCCAGAGGTGAGACAAATCTGTATTTAAACAGACAGTAATAAAATACTGGTGCATTTAGATTCCCATATAGATTTATAACAGAAGGGGAAGCCTTGCATGGTTGTATCCATTAAACATCTGCTGTTAGACTAACACTCCTCATCACTCCTCTGTACAGGAAGCTTCCCTCCAGGCTGTGCATTTATCAAACTGATGGTGGCACCACGGAAAGTTGTGGTCAAAACTCCCTCAACTTTTCTGATCTGTGTGACTCATAAGGTATAAGTCTCCTCAGGTTCAGCTGATTGAGCCATTTATCAAAATGACACGCCTACAGTCGACTAAACAACATCACTGCTCGGTTCTGCCTATTGATCCCGCAGACTCAAAATGATGGATTGCAATTATCAGCGAGTGAAATTGGATGTGAAAATGAAGCTTCAGTTTATTAACTGTTGATGATCACTGTATGCATCCGCTTCTACTTAATAGTTATGCTATCAAATGCCACTGAGCTTAAATTGGGATTGTAAATCATGTTAACTATAGTGCCCTTCATCACACAGAAACACCCAGAGCCCAGTCTGTGAACAGTTGGAAGCGCAGCACAGTTCCAGTTATTTTCTCTGTTGTTTTCTACCTGAAATGTATGATATGTCAAATGTTGTGGCTTCGTATTACTCACAGTTGACTTGGCTCATGTCTGTAAAGGAGACGGAAAGTGTGACAATATCTCACCTTGACACCCTTCCTGGGGATCACATCACTCATGCAGCATATAACACATATTTTGTCAGTAAATGTGAAGCAAGGCTCTTCATACTCAGACATATATCAAATGTGTTAACAGTTTTAGCTTTTTCCCTAATGAAAGGCAGAGCTGCCAGCAGTATTTCCTATGCCAGTAACATGAGATTCAGCGAAGCGTATCTGCACCTGTCATGCTCAAAATATGTAGATGATTCCAAAATGATGCACCTATAGGCTATATTTAATCATCTCATGAGATGTGGATTTAAAGCATAAATCCTGGTCTATTTGTAGTTTAGGCTCCCAGCCTTCAGAGAATGAGTCCCAGAAATTCAAATCAAATGAGAGTTTCTTACAGTGTTATTCAAAGACCAATAACCAAGTCAGATAGCTCATAATCAACTTGGGATTTGGGACATTGGGGTATTGTCTCGAAGGCTTGACAATGGAACAGTCATTGACAGTGAGTCACAAAGCCACGGCATTGTGACAGTAGTGAACACAGGATAACATTCATCAGTGTACACATTCTTGAGAACACTGTCTCTTGGCATCAGTGAACAATCCCCAGCGAGCATTCACTGAACGTTGGTGGCTTAATGAGAGCATTACAGTCTTTGAATGGAAGAAATAGATGAATAGGCGACGGATGGCACAAGCCAGAACAAACACTCGTGTGTCAGGAGGCTGGACGCTGGAGGGGAAGTCAGACTGCCAGAGGCTCCTTTCTGCTGAGACAACTGGCATGCATCTGCTGAGTAATCCTCCATTAGTGACCGAGAAAACAGTGGAAGCGAGGTCAGGTTATTCAAACAACATTATAAATTATACGTAAATGCCTACTGTGATAATGGCATCAGGCCAGTTGGATTTTATTCATCATGTTTTAGTTTCATGTTCAGTTCATCTTAATTGTCAGACTCAAAGTCCATTAGAAAAACATACAACAGCAATATATAAAAAAACCAGCAACATTGTATTCACAGATCTGATTGGTATTGTAAAACACTAAAACTATGATCTCTAACTGGCAGCAGCATGATTTTGAATCATACAGTTGACGGATATATTTTGCATCAGATCTCTCAATAAACCAGGAAAGAGAGGAACAAAATGCTCGGGAACACTTATCTTGACAGGGTTTGTACATGTAGAATTATTTTTGAAGGGCCCAAGATATGTTACTATACACCTATAGCTCCGTAAAGTTGTGGATAAGCCTTTTGTTCAACATATGATAACCACAGTCTTTTAGGCATTGTAATGCTCATTGTATTTGTACTCAGATCACATTTTCAGTCGCTGATGAAACCCCACACTGCTTGGAGGGAGAATAGCTAAATGATTGACTTTATTAAATGGTCCATCAGGGTGTGACTAAACAAATACCCCGTTTAAAAACTCAGTAATTGCAGGTTGAATCATTAATTAACCTGCATACTGGTTGCATTGCATAACAATACACCAGTATTGTTATAATGCTGTAAAGACACACTCCTTTGACTCAATTGTATAAACGACCTTTGGGAATCTTGCCTTTTATACATGTTGGCTCCCTTCAAGGCTTAGATCCAAAATATCAATACAATGCTTATAGCCTGGAAGTGAAACTGGTTGTCATTGGTAACTAAATATTAACACAAAAAGTCATAAAATCCTCTCCAATGTATGGAAGCCTGTTTGCGCCACAGGAAAACACAGGCTTCCATACTACACTGAACAAAAATATAAATGCAACACTTTTGTTTTTGCTCCCATTTTTCATGAGATGAACTCAAAGATCTAAAACATTTTCTATATACACAAAATAACCATTTCTCTGAAATATTGTTCACAAATCTGAAAAAATCTGTGATAGTGAGCACTTCTCCTTTGCCGAGATAATCCATCCCACCTCACAGGTGTGGCATATCAAGATGCTGATTAGACAGCATGATTATTGCACAGGTGTGCCTTAGGCTGGCCACAATAAAAGGCCACTCTGAAATGTTCAGTTTTATCACACAGCACAATGCCACAGATGTCGCAAGTTTTGAGGGAGCGTGCAATTGGCATGCTGACAGCAGGAATGTCCACCAGAGCTGTTGCCCGTGAATTGAATGTTCATTTCTCTACCATAAGCCGTCTCCAAAGGCGTTTCAGAGAATTTGGCAGTACATCCAACCGGCCTCACAACCGCAGACCACGTGTAACCACACCAGCCCAGGACCTCCACATCCAGCATGTTCACCTCCAAGATCGTCTGAGACCAACCACTCGGACAGCTGCTGCAACAATCGGTTTGCATAACCAAAGAATTTCTGCTGTCAGAAACCGTCTCAGGGAAGCTCATCTGCATGCTCGTCGTCCTCATCGGGGTCTCGACCACCTGACTCCGGTTCGTCGTCGTAACCGACTTGAGTGGGCAAATGCTCACATTCGATGGCGTCTGGCACGTTGGAGAGGTGTTCTCTTCACGGATGAATCCCGGTTTTCACTGTTCAGGGCAGATGGCAGACAGCGTGTGTGGCATCGTGTGGGTGAGCGGTTTTCTGATGTCAATGTTGTGAATCGAGTGGCCCATGGTGGTGGGGTTATGGTATGGGCAGGCGTATGTTATGGACGACGAACACAGGTGCATTTTATTGATGGCATTGTGAATGCACAGAGATACCCTGACGAGATCCTGAGGCCATTGTTGTGCCATTCATCCACGACCATCACCTCATGTTGCAGCATGATAATGCACAGCTCCATGTTGCAAGGATCTGTACACAATTCCTGGAGGCTGAAAACATCCCAGTTCTTGCATGGCCAGCATACTCACCGGACATGTCACCCATTGAGCATGTTTGGGATGCTCTGGATGCATATATATATATATATATATATATATATCGTATATATATATATATATCGTATATATATATATATATCGTATATATATATATATATATATATATCGTATATACGACATATATATATATATCGTATATATATATATACATATATACGACATATATATATATATGTCGTATATACGACAGCATGTTCCAGTTCCTGCCAATATCCAGCAACTTGGCACAGCCATTGAAGAGGAGTGGACCAACATTCCACAGGCCACAATCAACAACCTGATCAACTCTATGCGAAGGAGATGTGTTGCACTGCGTGAGGCAAATGGTGGTCACACCAGATACTGACTGGTTTTCGGACCCCCCCAGACCCCCCCAATAAAGCAAAACTGCATGTTTCAGAGTGGCCTTTTATTGTGGCCAGCCTAAGGCACACCTCTGCAATAATCATGCTGTCTAATCAGCATCTTGATATGCCACACCTGTGAGGTGGGATGGATTATCTCGGCAAAGGAGAAGTGCTCACTATCACAGATTTTTTCAGATTTGTGAACAATATTTGAGAGAAATGGTTATTTTGTGTATATAGAAAATGTTTTAGATCTTTGAGTTCATCTCATGAAAAATGGGAGCAAAAACAAAAGTGTTGCATTTATATTTTTGTTCAGTGTATGTTCATACCAAACAATGCATGTAATTATCCAGTCTCCCATACTTGCTATAACTGTCCTTGATGACTGCCACATAGTGGAGCAGTGGGTTTCTGTTGGAGTCAGAATCAGTGATGTTGAAGCAGACTATCAGAACCAACTGTTCCTGATATTGATCCTACTGTGGGCTCAATGCTTGTAAAATATATTCATTACTGTAATGAACTGTTTTGCCATTGGCTGCTCCAGTGGTTTGCTCTGATGGAGTACTCGTGTTCGCTGATCCAGTCTGTTGGGCTGCAGTATAAAGAGCCACGGGGACTTCAGATAGTCAGTGTATTAAAGGTGACACGTCATGCTTTTCCGGTTATTACCCGTCCCCTTGTGTGTTATGAAGGTTTTTATGCCTGTAAACGGTGTGCAGAGTCAAAACCCTCAAAGTACACCCTGTAGGGAGTAAAACTCTAACACAGAAAATACCTCCCCAAAACGCCTCGTTGGTGAAACGTCATTGTCCATTTGATTCTTCCGGGTACATCATGATGTCATGTCGTCCCCGGAATGAAATGGACCAATCCGCGGAGCCGTTACGTTAAGCCCCCGCTGATTAGTCCAAATTGACCAATCCACGGACTTCCTCACACACTCAGTGCAGGCAGCTCTGCTGATTTCTCCTCCCTGGCTGCAGGCTGATAACAGACAGTTGGGATCGCGGCGAAATTCTCTCTGCAGACCCATTCTCTCTGCAGACCCATTCTCACAGCGTTTATCAACCTTTTCTTACTCAATATCAAGCCACACTTATTGTTTTTACTTCGGCTGTGACTTTGTGTGTGCTCAGGGTGAGTTTGGCTGTGTTTCGCTGTGTATCGCTAAACAAGGAAACAACACCTCCACGGAGCTCAACGCGATTCACAACGTCCCGACTGGTCCCGACCAATCGGAGCACACTGGGCTCACAGGGAGGGGGGGGGGGGGGCCAAGAGCTGCAACGAGCCGTTTAGTGGAGAGAGTGAATACTGCTGAATACACATACTTTACAGAGATGCTGTATGCGAAACCAATGTGAGTTTGGAAAATTGCACAATGTAAATCTATTCTAGTATACCTCAACAATGGAATTATGATCAGTGGAAATGGCCATGACATGGGACCTTTAAGAAGAGTTACAGCTGTTGAAGTCTGTGTTGCCGCGGTAGTAGGTACGAGGAATGGGTCAAATGACGTTTATAGTTACGAATCCCTAAAGAAATATTACATGCTGTACAGTTGTGTATTAGCCGCTTGAAGCTCATTGTTTTTACCTTTTACAGCCTGCAACACTTTACGGTTCTGGTTCACTCTTACTGCCGTCAGGGGTGTTTCCTAATGCAGCAAGCAGCTGTTTTCAGTTCAAAAAGCTCTGAAAATCTTCTGTTCATTCCCTGTCTACCAACAAACTGCAGACATAGTTAGCATCCAGCTGATGAGCAGCACAGCTAAACAGTTAGAGGCAGATGTATTTCTCAGGAGTTTATGAGACCACACCAGAATCTGAAGGAGAGTAAGAATTGAATATACATTTGTCAGATCAAATGGATTTAATGTTTATACAGGCTAAAATAGTTTCCAAGCTCATATCAACTGCACAAAGAAACAATGTCTTACCTCAGAATTATGTTATATGTGTGAGCAAATTATATTATTACACGCAGGCAGATATTACCTGCCGCCAGCACAATATAAATACATGCGTACCAAATCAACAACTGAGAGTTGTACAAGCATTTGCGAGCAAGAGCTAAGGAGAGGCAAATAAAGGTAACTGCACCTAAAGAATACACTTTAAGCAGCAAGCCGTGTAAGCCACCACAGCAGATAAAGTGTGTGTGTTTAGAGAGCGCCGGAGGGCATACACACTAAGGTTCACTCTGCTCTCCAGGTAGAGTTCTCCCTCCAAAAAAGCACCTGACTTTTCCCAATATGGGGGCAGACGGGAGACAAAGGGAGAGGAAGAATCCACTTTATTGATCCCATAGGATTAGGAAGTTCAGTTCAGAGTACATATACACACATGCTCAGGACGTTTAGGTTTGAATACACGCATGAACAAATGTATTTCAGTGAACATGCACCAACCGAGCATGCATCCAGTAGCAGTTGCTAGATGTGTACTATTTTCAACTTTAGCTTTCTTATTTGATCTTACTTGTTATTTGTTCCCCATTAAGTTGCTTCTGTTGTGCCACCACGCCACATGGATAGCCTTGTTTACACCAGGAAGAAACCGATTGCGCTAATAACGGCTAGCCTGGTGGTGGGAACAACAGCTATCTTCACTGAAATCTGGATCAGGACACAGAGGATGCGGGGTAAACTGAATGGACAAAGAAGAGCTGCCAACCTATAGGAATCCCACAATGGTGAAGGTATGAGCAGTCGGATGACGATTCTACAAACCGCGACAGAGCCATGGTTCCTCTGTCATGCACATTGCTAACCAACCTGCACAACTAAGACAACCCACCCGGAACATGCCCCAACAACCAGTCAGCACGCTTTTTCTTCACCAGAAAGTCTCGCCACACACACCCTAACCACTCCTCCACCACAAATGTACTACATTTATTTTCAATTGTCACAATCCCCGCCCTAATACAACAACATAAAGCAGTCTTACCAACATTACGTGTAGGTTCTGAGGGAGTTGGTGAGTAAGGGCCACGAGATGCTGGGTTATGGGCTGCCCTGGATGCTCGTTCTATGGCCAGTTCTAACAGAATATTTATTGATTGCTGCTACCATGGATGTATAAAAACAACTGGATAAAGCCTAAGAGGTGGGGCCCTGTTTAGTCCTAAGACACATGCACCATTATCACTTATTAGCAATATCGCAATAATTGTAAGCACGCCTTTAAACGTCACACCACACATACTGTATAGAGATGGACTTCAAGCCCAGTTCCTTTGTCTTCCACACATGTGTACGCACACGTGGAGCACATGAAGAGAATCACAGGACCACACACACACACCTTGATGAACACAGCCGCTTTTGATTGCTTCATTCATGTTTTGTGTGTTAGATTTATCATCTTTTTAATAAATGCTTTTAGGATTATGTCTCTGAAATCATTCAACTAGCTATTGATATGGTTATGTATTAATCATTATTAATTTAATTATTATATCAGATTTCCAAATTCATAGTCTAGTGTTGTTTATGAGACTATTAAACTACATTAATTGTCTGTTATTTTGCCTTTATAAAGGCTGGTGTTTCAGAGATGAATTATTGTAAATGAAGTCATATTAATAATAATTTATTATAAATGTTTATTTGAATAATTATCAACGCTTTTGCAACTATTATGCTATTTATAATCAATTCAAATGTATGATTATTTATATTTATATTAATATCCATATTAATGAATTATTCTTAATAATAATAATACATCATATTTGTATAGCGCTTTTCTCGGACTCAAAGTCGCTTTACAATATAAGGGAGGGTTGGGGTGGGGGGGAAACAAACAAGGAGAAACAAATATGATCATCGGGCCTTACTCATGAGAATAGTCACAATAATTCACATTGTTCAAATTGCCAAACTCTGAGTTAAAAAAATCCCACTGTCTTTGAACACGTCTCAGATGAAACAGCATCAGGACCATTACCCCTCTCACCAAATCCACTGGGAAACACTGAGGGCTCTCTGAAATTGCTCTTATTGAGCAACACTAACTCAGCAGCAGAAGGGACCTTTCGTTCTGTGATGTATGTGGCAATGCGATCAGGAAGAACATTTTTGAACTGCTCCAAAATCATCAGGGGCCTCATTTATAACGCCGTGCGTAGGATTCACGTGGGAAGGTTGCTTACGTAGTAGAAATCCAAAAAATAGTACCGACATTTTCCGATTCACCAAACATTGCGCATCGGCGAGGAAAGTGCGTACGGCACTTCCTACGCCGGTTTCCCTTTATAAATCACAACCGACTCGAAATGCGGTGCAGCTTTTGCGGGCTTCACGTAACGCCCATATTTGCCTATAAATAGTCAAAGAAACGCCCATTCATTTATTCATTCTGACTGACTTTATGAAGAAGATCGCAGGAAATGACGACAGAACAGCTAAAAAATACATCTCACACCGTGTCAGATTTTGGTTATTTTGGGGAGGTCGAGATAAATCATATTGTTGGTGGATGCAGTTTGAACAGGGAAGCAGCATGGAGGTCGGATCGTCACCAAAATAAATAAATAAGTGGTCCGAAAAAGGTTAATGACAAAAACAATACACATAGCCTTCCTCAGGCAGTGTGTTTGTACCGGGGACAGGAGACACCCCCTTGATGAGAAACTGTAAGAAGTGAAAGGGGAATCCCCCCGGTGTGGAGTCATGACGACTGGATCTGAATTATGTTTTTGTATTTGGTGGTTTGTGTTCCAGCTGTCGATCAGCTGTGCGCAGCGTCTCCTCTGCAGCCTGTGCATCTCAACCCCCCCGCAGCAACTCTATATCCACCAGTTAAAGGAAATACAACTAATGTGTTGTGTTATATTCGCTGTACAATTGACTACATATGGTGTTCTTAGCTTCCATAACTCCTTTGTTTTACGAGCGACTTATCAAGTCTTGGCAAACGGCATAAAACACGATTAAACATGATAGTATATAAAACCATGCTCGTATCTACAACCTATAGAAATGCAAAATGGCGTCAGTTTAGACGTAATTCTGTCCTTCATGCTTACTGCATCAATTATGAGAAAACATTTCATAACATTAACACAACATATTCGAGGTGGTTTTCAATAACATATCCGTATTTATTTAAGTTATGTTTTTGTGTGCACTGAGGAGTCGCAAACAGGCGTTTGTTTAATCATTTTAAAGGAATGGTGCTCATGACACTCATTTTAAAATAATTATCATCTGATAAAACTGACCAGTCTCTGCCAGTCTTTTTTTTTTTTTTTTAATCCGATGACATTATCAGTGATTTTAAACTGATTAATTACCGAAATAACATCAACACTGTGGGCGGCGCCATTTTACCGGACGTGACGTAAACCATGCGTTTGGTTTCGAGGACACGTTGATGTTCATGTTATTTACTGTAGTTACTCTCTTCAAATATGCCTCATTGTATCGCGAAACATTGCCACAATTCTGATAGGAACAATCCACGGAATGCTCGGTTCCATCTGTTGCCAAAAGGTAAGCGTAGGAAGTACGTTCGGAGGCAGTGGCTAGCGAAATGTGGCCGGCCCGAACCGAAAGATCCACAGGCGCATGTATGCAGCGAACATTTCAAGTTTCCGGACGACTACTCTGAGAGTATGATAAAACATAACATGGGATTTATTGAACAACCATTACTTAATGGAGATGCAGTACCATCGGTCTTTCTGGTGTCATCACCGACCAGGACACCAGTTCGGCCAGTTGAGAAATCGCCCTCTGCAAGTGTGAATTGAATTGGAAATGGGGGACCCTGATGTAAACAAGACGAAAGTCTTTCTCTGGTCTGCATCCCCTTAACAATTGTATGTTTTGAGCTGTACTGTACTGTACCCAATATACAAGCTGTTAATAAACTTTTCAATCAATCAATCAGTCAATGAAGCGACGGAGGACCAGAAGTAGTGCTCGGAGTAAGAATAAGGTATGTTATAGCGCATTTCCATTGCAGCGGGTAGCCCCGTTTAAACGTCCTTATCGTCCAGGCCAGGCCAGTTTTTGGTGGCCTTTCCATATAGCGTAGTACCGGCTAGTGGGTATTTCCCCCCAGTTTTTCCGGCCCCATAAAATCGTGGTTCTAGGGCCAGGGACAACAAGGCTGAGTATGCTAAACTAGAGAGGGAATCGCTAGCAAGGGTGGTACTACATGCATACATATCTAGTAATCAAAATCATTGTATCTACTAAGTAGTACTAAGTAGGCTCGAACCTGTATGGCTGAATTCCCCCATCCAATCTCTTCATATTGCTCAAAAACTTCTTCCTCGGCTGACGAGACCGAACTCAAATACTCCATGTTTTCGTGTGTTTACAAAGTGAACGCATTGGATGACGTCACGACCATCACGTGACTACTGAAAATGGGCAAAATGGCAGCGGCCCTGACAGAATATACAGGTTTTGATAAAAAAGAACTATAAATCATTATTTACCGGGGAATATCGCTGATTTCTTCAGGGTATGGTTTAAACATAATGTTTCACTAAATACTGACGTTTTGATTAATTATCTAATGAGTGGAGCATTCCTTTAAGATTGGCTTTAATCAATGTTTGAAAATGAATTCTTCATATATGATAAATGAGAGGTAACATTTTATTTATGGTATTATTTCCACATATTTCTCTCCATTCTTCCTTCTGCCAACGGTGTCGCAGTTTCTCGTCTCTCCCGTTTTTGTGCTTAGTGCGTACACATGGGTTAGAGTTTGCGTGTAGGACCGCACATTTTCCCGTCAAGTTAGTATTTTATAAATCGCAAACATTGCGTAGAAACTGGCGTACGCCATCTTTTGAGCGTATATCCCTTTATAAATGAGGCCCCAGGTCACACAAATCATCAAAATAAATGACATCAAGATAAAGTAAACCAATGCCTAAAATGAGTGGACAAATCCCTCGACATCTTTACTTGCGTTTCATACACTTTAAGTTTAGCAGATTTTATTTGACCATAGTTAGAGCTATGGTCCAGACCATAGACTGTATATATGGTCCAGACTCAAAGATGTGAGGAGGACACACATGAGAGCGCAGTCTGCATCGGGCCAATCTGTAGCCTTAGCCACGCGTTCAAACAACAGGAAAAATGTGTCAGGGTCACTCTCATTAAAGTGAGGCAACAAGTGCAGGTTATTAACTTCAAAGCGATGAGCAGGGGACCCGTCCACCCTGCTCCACACCAGTGGCGTTTTCTCCTGGAGGCCAAGGGAAGCCAGGCTTCCCCTGTTTTTTTCGGATTGTAGTTATATCATTTTAATAAATAAATAGAAACACTTCGTTTAGTTTCGGAAATTCTTTGCTGTGTGTTGCTGCCGGCCCGTCTCTCCCCCATTCTCATTGAGTATTTTACATAGAGTGAAACAGCGCCTCTCTAGATGTTATGGTGAAACAGTAGATTGCACTCTCTGTTGCGAGAGGAAGCTAGCCGAAATTGGCTTCCCTTGGTGAAAAAAAATGGAGGGATTGACCAATCAGACAAGGCTCACGTCATGCCCCTGCCAACCTGTGATTAGTCAGAGCCATGCCAAGGGAAGCCAGAGGTGGCTGGCTTCCCTTGCCTCACAATCCAATCACATCAACTTAGTGTTGCAGTGACGCATCCTAAAACCCGGAAGTATGCTGCGCTCGGTTTCCCTCGACTAAAAAGCAATGGGATTTCTCCATAGGATTTTGGAAAATAGCTCGAAATAAGGTCAGTGGAAAACGAACCTGTTAGATAAATGCACGTTTTGTTCAGTCGGATAATATCCACATGTCTACCCTACTTTTATAATTTTCGAATCATAAATCTAATCGATAGAAGATAGATAGCGTCACTGCATCACTCTCATCGCCGTTTGAAAGTAGCAAGCAACTGAAGCAAGTGCAATTATGGAGGGTGGAGATTTGGAATATTTCATCAAAAGTAATTGTACTAAACTTCCGCTACAGCAGCAAAAACAAATACAATCTGATGACAGGCCAATGCCCAAACTGGAGCTGTGTACAGCGAGGAAAAAAGGAGCGAATCGGACGAAAAATGTTAAAGGTCTCCTGATTTAGTTTGTGAATGAATGCTTATTAGAGTTTCGGCTGGAGAGTGCGTGCGCTGCGGACCTCTCGGCTAGATAACAGGCGTGTGTAAGTCCTGCATCTGTATGATACAAATGTGTGTAAAATGATACCGGGTGCTGTAATCATTCATCTGGTTATGTTATTACATTGACCACCACACCCCCGACCCAAAAGAAAGGACGTATTATTGGCTTCCCCTAACTTTTTCCCCACGCCACGCTACTGCTCCTCACTGGACAACATGCCATCTCTGAGACAAGCGGCATCCTTCCATATTTAGCCTAGCTTCTCCGATTCCTTGCATATCCAACTCATGTTTCATTTGTCATGTTCCAAACTGCAACTGTGACAGACAAGAATAGTCAATTCTGAGAGATAGATGTATCCTGCTGTATTGGTTGATTGTGCGTTGATCTGTTGGTAATGCCTTGGGGTTCCGGGAGGGATCACTGCGCTCTTGAGACGAGTGAAGGTGGGAGCTGCGTGATCACTTTTTCTCTCACTCACTATTTCCATTTTTAAGGTAATTACAGTATACAAAGCACTAAAACTATCAACCTATGTTATATATAATCCGTATTACATCACCGTGGTTCGTTGTGAGAGGAAAGTGTGTATTTTGCACTTTGTTGTATTGTTTGAAGGTTCTTGCTAATTCTGGCTAACTTTGTGGTCATTGAAGCTAGCTGCTGGTGCCGCTGAATCTGACCGTTTGTCATGTTGTTAGCAGCTAAGCTAGGCACTGTTACATGCACATGTCCATACAGATGTTGTTTTATCACTGTTAAAGAGCTAAAGATAAAGGAGCATTTAGTCATAATTATTGGTCCTGAAATTTGATTGTATTCATTGTAAATTTACAAGCTTCATTATAAAGATGGCTCGATTCAGACGAGTGAAGGAGGTATGGGCTCAGAACAGTCATAATACACACATGCACACAGAAGGATTCACACTTGTATTTCATGATCCGCAAAAGGATTCACACTTGTATTTCCGGATCCACACTTGTGTTTTTCAATGCACACAAATGTGTTCCGTTTCATACATGTAAATAAAATCCAAATACAGAAAAAAGTTTTACATATGTATTTTTGATCTTCACATATTAGTTTTCCGTTTAAAACGGCCCTCGAGGTAATTTCTAAACACGCAAAAAAGAAAAAAATTAAAGAAATCTAGACCGCAAAAAAATTAAACAAGCGAGTGCCTGTTTTTCCTGGCCAAGGTCAGGGTCCTTGAACACAACACGAGCCTAACTGTCATCACGTGGTATATGTCTTGTCTTGTGCAGTTCTGACGGAGAGCACCAGAGCGTCGCTCTGGCCAACAATTGCAGTAGGGCCTACCCATAAGGAGCAGTAAACATGCTGCAGTTTCTGCGTGTCTGTGTCTTAGTTGTAAGCCCAGTGGCGATCTGTTCATCTGTCATACTGATCATACAGTCAATAACTTTGTTGTTATTAGCATCTGGTTAGCTAGCTATGCTAACGAATATAAGAAGCTTTTTCTACAACCAGTGAGGTAAAGGCACATCTTTATATGATCATTATAGTTATAAAAAAACAAGAGAATAAAGTAAACGGGTATAAAATACTATATGACAGTAAAAAAAAGTTGTTATTAATAAAGAAGAATACAGTTTGAAAGGAGAGTGATTTGTAAAATATCCATAAAGAAAAATAAATCTGCTTACAGTTCTGTTTCATATGGGTGTTGAGAGATGTATCCATAGATCTCCTAATGTTGCTCTCTAAGTGCACCAGATAGATGCTTTTAACTTCAACATTTAAAAAAAAAAATCTTTCTGGGGGAGCATGCCCCCAGACCCCCCTAGAGGAGGTTAGGTCCCCCCCCCACTTAAATCATGTCCACATAGGAAACTAAATACATTTGCACACATCTTGTGTCCATATCTTTCTGTTTTGGTGGTCATGCCACACCGTGCACGTGCATGCATGCGCGAGTCATGGCAAGGTCAATCATTTGTACGGCCCTCGGAGGATGTTGAAAAAAATTGAAATGGCCCTTGAGAGGAAAAAGGTTCCCCACCCCTGGTTTAAAACCTCTGAACCTGCAAACACAACCGCTTTCTGTGCACGGATCGCTGTGCATTGGTGTGTGGTTTTTTTTAGACTTCCCTGACGGTCACCCAATTCGTACTTGTAATTTGTTCTATCTATAGCCAATCAGATGTCTCCTTCATTCTAAGCCAATCACATGAGGGTATGATTTCTTGCGTTCATGATGTAGCACTTCTTATACGCATTTTGCGCGGTCCGGAGATGACAGGTCCATGGAGCCTGCAGGCGCTAATCTCAGGACCGAAGTACCGTAGTATAGTCGTCTTTATTTTTTACGGTATTATTATTCAAAGATAAATAAGGAAGTGTGTGTTATATGAGATGGCAGAGAGGAATTCAGCTCCGATTATTAAATCAAAGAGGCTTAATGTTTTCCATTATATTATTTCACTATAGCTATGTGGACGGTGTCAAGGTCCAATGTTGACGAAATTAATCAATAGCGGGCGTTACTAAAATACAAGATTTTTTTATTTATACATTATTATTAATAATAATAATAATAATATAAAATATTTTATTTCCGTGCATTACCTGTTCGGAAAGTGGCGCTGTACTGAGAGTGGCGATTTTATTTTGTAATCATACACCGTAATAATGGTGCGTTCACACCGGACGCGATGCGAATAATCGCTCAAGTTTCTTGCCGGCTGTCAGCTGTTTACATATAGGTTCTCGAGACGTATCTGGCCGTGCAACACTTATACTGTATGCCGAAGCAGTCGCGGACTGGCCATCGGGACGTACCGAAGTGGGCCGATCGGGCCACTCTGGACCGACCCACCTCAGTACTCGGCAGGGGCGGACTGGCCATCTGAAGTTGCTTTGACCCCCAACAGGACAGGACACGGAGTTGGCAGGACCCTCTGCGGAACTCCCAACGAAACAGGTCAAGGAGTTGGCGGGACCCCCAACAGAACAGGAGAGAAGGGACTAGGGAAGAGACTAGAGAAGTGACTGAGTAGGGACTAGAGGAGGGACTGGAGAAGGGACTAGAGGAGGGACCATGGCTGCTGGGGCCGGGACCATGGCTGCTGGGGCCGGTACCGGAGCCGGAACCATGGCTGCTGGGGCCGGTACCGGAGCCAGAACCACAGCTGTTTGGGGCCTGTACTGGAGACCAAAGCATGGCTTCTGGGGCTTGGGCTGCTTGCCTGGACTCCTTCTCTTAGGAGCCTTTTGGAGGCTCCGTGGACCTCCAAAAGCCAGACGAGTACCCGAGAACGGCTCCTGGACAGGAGCAGGAAATGGGGAAGAAGCAGGGGTTGACTCCAGACAGAACACACTGAGATGTATGGCGTCAGGTTGGGAATTGGGAGGCAGGGGGCTAGCATGCCTAGGGCTAGCAGGCCGGGAACCACATGTCTGGAGGAAGTCCATAAACAGCCAGGTAAGAACTTCACTAAACATGGTTTCTCTGTTGCCATCTGGTGCGCCTCTGCCAGAGCAGACTCTTTCTGCTCAACACTGGACGCTCCCCTCCACCTACCATAGCAGAAAGCTAAAGAATAGGTAAATTGATGTAACTCCACCTCAAATGGATCATCTGCTGTGTCCATCTTTGGTGAGATTATTCTGTCACAGCTGGAGGGCAAGGTACACAGGACCCAAATGCAGAATATCCAAATCCAAATCCAAAATACGTTTATTGCGGAACTAGCAACAAAACACACAAATCCCTCTGAACAAAAACCTTCCAACAACATCAATAATCTCACAAAGACAGACAGAAAAACCAGAACTTAAATACACACAAGACTAATCACACAAACAAGACACAAGTGAGGAGGGAGGAGAAAACACAGGGGCACCAGGTGAACACAATCTGGTAATCAGGTAGGAGGGAACACAGAGACAGGAAGCAACAGGCAAGACGGGGGGTGAACACAGAGACAGGAAACCAAAGACAGAACTAGACATGGCAAAAACACAACAGACAGATCGTGACACTCTATGCATTACAATAATGTACACATATTTTGTATTACTGCCAATTTGTATTCCATATTTTATTCCTCTATTCCATTGCAATGCAAATACTGTTATATTGTACTATATTTGTAATCATTTCAAATATGTTTCTAGTTCTCTACCTCTGTTTTTAATTCTTGTTATGCACCACGACACCTAGTCAAATTCCTCGTACGTGTAAACCTACCTGGTAATAAACCTGATTCTGATGCATAGCTTTATGGTCAGGACCAGGGGCGGCGCCAGGGGGGAGCTAGGGGGTGCTGAAGCACCCCCCAGGATTGCCAAAGCACCCCCTAAGCACCCCCAAGAAATGTTTTTTTTATTTTTTTTATTATTATTATTTTTATTAAATTAAATTAGAAATATTATTGATTACATCAATGCATATGTGAAACAAACACATTTTGACCAAAAACATAAAGCCAACACAGGTGATATGATTAGGCCAATGGCCAGCACCCATTCGATTTTTGACCTACCCATATGCTAAATTACTTTGTGACACTTGAGTGACTTCCTGTTAGCTAGAGCGCCAAATGATTTGCTAACAGCAAAGTGAAAAATTGATTGATCGTTTGTTAGTCCTTAAACGTCCACGTGTGGACACTCAATCAAAACCAACTGAAAGCGAGAGGGATTCTGCACATAATAGGCCTCGTGAGTACAAGTAGCTTACTTCTGGGTCTCTGTGTTTCATTCAAGCCCTGCTCTGTGTGTGTGTGTGTGTGGCACGAGCCATTTTGTGTGCGTGGGTGCGCGAGCGAGCGAGAGAGCTCGCCTCGCGCACCAGTGGGTATCTACCGGAGATCGTTGTGGTTAGCATCTGTGCTAGCTAGCCAAGCTAATGGATATAAGGAGCTTTTTCAACAACAAGGTGGAGAGAGAACTCTCTCCTGTCAGACGGAGAGTCTCAGGTAACCTCAGCTCAGGTGAAGTAAAGGAACTCTCCTCAGTGTTTAGATAGTTAACTTTAGTCTAGTTATCTCAGTGGGTCTCAAACGGTTTGTTTTAAAAGGAGAGTGATTTGTAAAATGTCTATAAAGAAATAGAAAATCTGTTTACAGTTCTGTTTCATATGGGTGATGAGAGATGTATCCATAGATCTCTTAATGTTGCTCTCAAAGTGCACCAGATTGATGCTTTTAACTTCAATATTTAACAAAAAATCTTCCCAGGGGAGCTAGTCCCCGGACCCTCCTAGAGGAGGTGAGGTCCGCTCCCCACTTGTAAAAATAGCACTTTACCCCTGCCTATATGCCGTGAGCTGATTATCGAGCCTTCATTGTAACAGTCGCAGGTGCACTGTGTGTGTGTGCGTGGGGGAGTGGTTGCAGTAGACAATTCAAACTGTAGCGCTGGTGCATTAATGGGAAACCCTAAATGTTTAAGCACCCTCTATGAAACGTCAAGCTACCCCACAGCACCCCCTAGAGAAAATCTCTGGCGCCGCCACTGGTCAGGACAGCTATCTGGTTTGTTTTCATGGTGTGTGCAGAACCCCAAACACAACAGTATGACTCATTCATATCCTATACCTCAGTTTATTAAAATAAAACATACATGGACTTGGCAAAACAACATAATTGGCAAAAATGCTAGAAACCAAATGTCTTGAGGTACATACTTGGACTATCACCAGCCTGATTCCATTCCCTGATGGGGGGAGAGGAGATGAGAAGAGGAAGCAGTTAGATCAGCAGCAACACACCTCACATCATAAAGCAGCTGAAAAATATGAAGGTCTATCATTTCAGCGGACTGAGCCTAATGTGTAGAGTAAAGCCAGCTCCTGACAAGAAAAGGTTCAAGCACTGGGCTTTTGAGTGCAGGGAAACTGGTCAGAGCCATTGAATCTACCCACTGGAAACATGAGGCTTTGTGAGTACATCAAACCAATATGATGGAGGATGACCCCGCCTCAGGCTTTGCTAAGTTTGTTTAGCTGTTATGTTTGCCAGAAGTGTTTGACTTGTGTGTCTCAATGCACATGTCTGTGTGTTTGCTGCATGGTGTGTGTATGGGTCAGAATTTCTAAGTCTAAGAACAGGAACTGGCTTTCTGTTTGATCACAGATACAGTAAGAGACGCTGTGTGTCCATTAGAGTTCTGAGGTCATTATTCATTGATGAAACAACCATTTAATCAAGAACAGCCATAGAAACACACACACACGTACACAAACACTCACACCTCCCTCCATTACATCACCAGGACAGCTAAGGACTTTACTAAAAGACCAGCCCTGAGCTGAATGTGAAGGACACATAACACACACACACACACACACATATATATATATACACACTATTGTGGCAGGAGAGTACTAAGCTCTGATTTGATTAACTAATTGCTAATTTATATACACTGCAACTCTCTTTAAAAAGAAATACTGACCCACATTTTACTTTATAGTACCACAACTGTGAAAATACTACGTCACATGTAAAGGACCTTCTGTTCTCATTTCAGCCCCATCAGCCGAGCCTGTTTCTCTTTCCGCTGTCACATCTCATTTGGTGTTTTGATGCCTTCAGCAGTGCAGTCACCGCTCCTCCACACTGTGTCACTGCTTTTGGTGCTGCTCGGACTTCCTCTGGGCAATGACGCGGTCATATTCGTTAAAGAAGAACATCTTCCACTGGGCAAAGTCATAAAGGATGAACGAGAGGATTGGAAGGCTTCTGGACAAGTGCTACTGGTCTTCTTCCGACATACTAGCTCAGGCCTATTTTAGGTTCACTGTTGCAGTTTTGGTTAAAAGCTAGATAGATACAGTTTGGCTTGTAGCAGGATAACATTTACATATACAAAGTTCACACAGTATTAATTAAATACAGCCATAAATCTGTGTTGAAACCATGAGTTCATAGTTAGTTCACAAATCACAGTTTCATCAATGTTTTCAAACCCGATTTGGTCTTCCTATGTGATGATATTAAGAAATGCCTCAAAGCATTGGTAAGCACAGATGATAAAGGCCCGGCTGTTGCAGAAAATGTAAACTCACATGATAGCAAAACAAAATCTAAATGCTTTAATATATAACAATATTTGAAACAACTAAAGTAATAATACATTGACCAAACAACTAAGAAATGTATGCCATCATCTTATCAATGATTGAAAAGACCCTATTCTACTCATGTTCAGGTTCATATCAGTATTTAGTTTCTCCACTGTGACATGTCTCCATGCTTTAATGTTCAAAAAGATCTTTATTGTTCTCATACTGCCTGTGCTGCAGCACCTCTTTTCACCCTCTGTCTGAAACCAGAGCCCAGTCTGCTCTGATTGGTTAGCTGGCCGGCTCTGTTGTGATTGGCTGACTCAGAAATGTCCCAGCCCTTAGTTATTTGCTTCATGATGAGTCTGTGTCAGTGGGTCTGGTCCCTCATCCTCTGTCAGGAATGTGTGATGGTCATCAGGGGTTGAGGTTCTAAACATGAGGAGCCTTTTGATTAATATTGTTTTATCAGTTTCTGCTGGCCTGTATTCAAATACCATAATATGATCTATTTAGAAATCTGTATTTTATTTAGTTTTATTCAGCCCCAAAAATGTGCGTCGGTGTTCCATTGCAGTTGACCTGCCACTATAGGTCCTATCGTTGACTTGCACACTCTGTCACTTCATATTGTTGTATTGTTACATATGTCATCACCCAACTCAACCCAAGGAAAAGGACAACTAATGGTATCTTGACCTTATCTCTTTATTTATGGTTATGGTCATAACATTAAAAGGGAATGCCCACCAAAATGCTTAAAGCCCAACTTGAACAGCTGCAGCATAATTCAATGCATCGTTGGATTTGAAGACTTGTAAAACAATGATTTAAGATATTTTGTTTAACTTGTTTTTGTTGCACAACATCTCCAACCTCACAATTGTCAGTAAAGAGTATATAGCAGACCTTTAAAGATGTCATCATCCAGTGTGAAAAGTCACAGAAAGAGAAATGGGGACACACGATGATGACATACTAATGAGCACAGGCAGACCATGGATTAATGTTAAAATTCATCAAATGCAATAACCTTTATTGTGTCATTTGTTTTTTTCCTCAATTGTGACATTATTCAGGGATTGAATTTCCGTAGTGTGGGAATTTTACTAAATAAAACTATTTGATGAGGAATTTCTTGTATACATTGAGGGACTTTATGGTGATTTTCTGTTTTTGTCCAACAAAAGTTATGCTACAATTCCTGGCAAAACTTTTACCTGCCAATGTGCATTGAGAAACAAAAACAAAAAAAAGGACAATAAAAACCAACATGGTCTAAAGTTGGTCTTTATACTTCTTATGTTACTGAGGTTATTATACCTCTTCAACCAACAGTCAAACATTTTATTAAACATAAAAGCCACACATCATAATCAATCAATCAATGTTTATTTATATAGCCCAATATCACAAATGTTACATTTGTCTCAGTGGACTTTACAGTTTGTACAAAATATCAGTATGACAATACGACACCCTCTGTCCTTAGACCCTCACATCGTACAAGGAAAAACTTCCGAAGAAAACCCACAGTTTAAAGGGAAAAATGGGAGAAACCTCAGGGAGAGCAACAGAGGAGGGATCCCTCTCCCAGGACGGACAGACGTGCAATAGATGCCGTGTGTAAATTGAAAAGATAATACATTTGCAACATAGGTAGTCCAAATGTTTGGAAATGCATGTGTGTATAATAGGAAGATGAATCCACGAGGATATCCATCCAGGACCTATGATCCAGGACCACAGCCACGACTCAAGATCCAGGACAGAGGAGCGCAGGATCATCCATGACTCCGGATCCCGGCGTATACAGACACCAAAAAGAAAGACATTTGGGGAAGCTGGGTTAATCGGAACATGAGAGTACACAGGTATAGACAGAGAGAAGGAAGAAGTAAGATGTCCCCCCGACAAACTAAGCCTATATCAGCAAAACTAGGGGCTGAATCTAATCAGCCCTAACTATAAGCTTTATCAAAAAGGAAGGTCTTAAGCGCACTCTTAAAAACGGATAGGGTGTCTGCCGCCGAACACAAACTGGAAGCTGATTCCACAAATGTGGAGCTTGATAAGAAAGGCTCTGGCTCCCATTGTACTTTTAGAGACTCTAGGAACAACCAACAACCCTGCATTCTTGGAACGCAATGCCCTAGTAGGACAGTAGGGTATAATGAGTTCTTTAAGGTAAGATGGCGCCTGCCCATTAAGGGCTTTGTAGGCGAGAAGAATAATTTTAAATTCTATCCTGTGTTCTATAGGGAGCCAGTGTAAGGCAGCCAGAACAGGAGTAATGTGGTCCCTTTTCCTAACTCTGGTTAGTACACGAGCTGCAGCATTTTGAATCAGCTGAAGCGACTTGACTGACTTCTTGGTACACCCTGATAATAAAGAGTTACAATAATCCAGCCTTGAAGTAACAAATGCATGGACTAGTTTCTCTGCATCGTTTTGAGGCAAGATATGCCTGATTTTTGCAATGTTACGTAGATGGAAGTAGGCGGTCCTTGAAATTGATTTTATGTGGGCGTTAAAGGATAAATCCTGATCAAATATAACACCAAGATTCCTTACAGTCTCACTGGAGGCCAAATTAATGCCATCCATGGTTAATATATCCTTAGATAATTTGTTTCGTAGATTCTTCGGGCCAAGTACAATAACTTCAGTTTTGGTCGTGTTTAACATCAAAAAGTTTAAGGTCATCCACGTTTTTAAGTCCTTAAGGCAGTCTTGAATTTTATTTAGATGATTAATTTCATCAGGCTTGATTGATAAATATAGTTGAGTATCATCCGCATAACAATGAAAATGTACAGAATGATTCCTTATAATATTGCCTAACGGAAGCATATATAATGTGAACAAAATAGGTCCGAGCACTGAGCCCTGTGGCACTCCATGGCTAACTTTGGTTTGCGTGGAAGATTCATCATTGACACGTACAAACTGAGAGCGTTCAGATAGATAGGACCTAAACCAGTCTAAAGCAGTTCCCTGTATGCCAACTAAGTGCTCTAGTCTTGCAATAGGATATCATGGTCGATAGTATCAAATGCAGCACTGAGATCGAGCAAAACAAGAATAGAGACACGTCCCTTGTCAGAGGCTATTAGAATGTCATTTGTGACTTTAACCAGAGCTGTCTCTGTGCTATGATGTGTTCTAAAGCCAGACTGAAAATCTTCAAATAAATCATTGTTTTTTAAGTAATCACACAGCTGTTTTGCGACCGCTTTCTCAAGAATTTTTGAGAGGAACGGAAGATTGGAAATAGGTCTATAATTGGCTAAACCTCTGGATCGAGGTTGTGCTTTTTAAGAAGCGGTTTTATCACTGCTACTTTGAATGATTGTGGAACATAGCCTGATAATAAAGACATATTCATAATATTTAATAAATAAGTGCTAATTAATGGAAAAACTTCCTTCAACAGCTTAGTTGGAATTGGGTCTAACATACACGTTGATGGTTTAGAAGAGAGAATCATTGAATTTAATTGTTCAAGGTTTATGGCTGAAAAGCATTCTAGTTTACTATCTAGTGTAATATTAGAACTTACGTTTCCGGGAGCTGTTGATAACACTATACTGGTCAAAGGCAAGAGGTCATTAATTTTGTTTCTAAGAGTAACAATTTTATCATTAAAAAAGAACATAAAATCATTGCTACTGAGTGCTATGGGAATAGAAGGCTCAATCGAGCTGTGGCTCTCTGTCAGCCTGGCTACAGTGCTGAAAATAAATCTTGCATTATTCTTATTCTCATCTATTAATGAAGAGTAGTAGGCTGCTCTCGCTTTACGCAGTGCTTTCTTATATTCATTGAGAGTAATATGCCAAATTAAACGAGATTCTTCAAGTTTAGTGGAACGCCATATCCTTTCAAGTTGTCTCGACTTTTGCTTTATTTTGCGGGTTTGGGCATTATGCCATGGAGCTAATCTATGTTGTTTTATTTTCTTCTTTTTCAAAGGAGCAACAGAGTCTAATTTTATTCGCAGCGCATCTGTAGCACTATCAACAACATGATCAATTTGGGGTGGTGTACATTTTGTATACGTTTCCTCCCTTACATGCAGACATGCTATCGAGTTAAGTATTGGTGGAATCTCTTCCTTAAATTTGGCTATAGCACTAACAGATAGGTTTCTGCTGCAGGAGCTTTTGACTAATGCTTTGTAGTCTCGTAACAGTACTTCAAAAGTTACTAAGAAATGGTCGGATAAAGCAGGATTATGCGGTTCGACTAATAGTTGCTCAATTTCAATACCATAAGTCAGAACAAGGTCGAGAGTGTGATTATAGCAGTGGGTTGGTTTATTTACACCCTGACAGAAACCAACAGAATCTAATATAGAGTTAAATGCAACAGTAAGGCTATTTTTATCATCGTCAACATGAATATTAAAGTCACCTACGATAATTACTTTATCTGTTTTAAGAACCAAAGTTGATAAAAACTCAGAGAATTCAGATAAGAATTCTGAATAAGGACCTGGTGCACGGTACACTGTAACAAATAAGATTGGCTGCAAAGTTTTCCAGGTCGGATGCGTAAGACTAAAAACGAGACTTTCAAAGGAGGTATAATTTAATTTTGGTTTAGTATTGATAAGTAAACTTGAGTCAAAGATTGCTGCAACTCCACCTCCTCGGCCCGTGCCTCGGGCAATATGAGTATTGATATGGCTGGGTGGAGTGGCCTCATTTATGCTGACATATTCTTCATGTCTCAACCAAGTTTCAGTGAGACAGCATATATCAATATTATAATCTGATATTAAATCATTTACCAATATTGCTTTAGATGCTAGAGATCTTATGTTTAAGAGACCACATTTAATATTCCTGTTTTGTTGCACTGTAGTAGTTGTTACATTTACTTTTATTAGGTTATTATGTATGACACCTCTATTAGGTTTTACCTTAACTTGTCCTTGGGCAGACACACACACCGCTAATATTGGGTATTTTATTGGGTTCGGGATTCCTATGGATGACTGCCTAGGAGAGAGCGCAGAGAAGCGTGTAAGACTGCGACTCCGCCTCCTGGTCTCAACTCCAGTTTGTCATGGATTAAGTCCACAAAGCCCTGAAATGTTTGCCGAAATGAGATTTGCACCTTCCAAAGTAGGATGAATGCCGTCTCTCTTAATCAGACCAGGTTTTCCCCAGAAGGCTGTCCAATTATTTACGAAGCCCACATTGTTTGCTGGGCACCACCAAGACAACCAGCGCTGAAATGATGACATGCGGCTATACATGTCATCATTGATCAGATTGGGGAGGGGACCAGAGAAGATTACGGTGTCCGACATTGTTTTAGCATAACTACACACCGACTCCACATTAAGTTTGGTGCATTCTGATCGGCGTATACGAACATCATTACCACCGACGTGAATAACAATCCTACTGTATTCATTACATTTTACAAACTGAAAACAATTCATTTTTGGCTTTTATTGTTTCATAAATAATTTTTATTCTGCCCTTGCAAGAATATTTTGGAATTGCAGGCTTGGCAGATAGCTTAACACGATCAGGAATAAACACCCAGGAGACAGCAGGTCGGTTTAGGATGTTTACTGATTCATTTCCATTTCCATTTTCATTTCATGAGCAAGGATTTAGTTGACAGGAAACAACCATACAACCAACGTGCTCCATAGACAGCCAGAAACAGGAAACTGGCAAGCATTTATGGACACAGCGCAAAACCCAAACCCTTTGCAGGCCCTCTTAAAGGGGCAGCACAATTGTAATAAACAATAAACCAATTATTCAAATGGTTTCAGTCAGTTTTGAAATAAAGTTGACATTTACAATATCATTTCAAATGTTTCATAGTTAAGGTAATCATGCTTTTTCTGCAAAACAACAACCGAGTTCATAGCTCCAGGAAAAAGCACTATCACAGAATGAAGCTATATTTAGCTCCCAAATGCAACAGTTTCCTCCTGGGAGCTGCAGCTAATACCCTTGTCTTGTGAGCAAAAGTATTTTACCTGACTGATGTATCATGAGGGAGACATCAGCTGTCAACCTGTCCTGTCATCCTGTCAGGAAGTGATTCATTAATCATGTTTGACTCCACATGGGAGAGCAGCCTCCATTTGGCAGCGCTCCAAGCTCTCTGCTGTAAAATGAACTCACATCTGGAAGTGCTATATGTCAAGAACATGCTTTGAAAGGAGCACATTAAAAAGGATTGATGTCATCATAATTTTTCTTTAAAGTTTGAGAAAAAACTTCCCTGGGAGTTGTTTATGACAGGGATAAAAAGGCTTTAATGTCTTTGGAGAGAACATATTGCTGCGGCTGGAGAGGTTGGGAGACGATGTGGACGACATCTGGACAGAGTCGCTGTGATACCTGGGAAATGCTCTGGGTGTGTCGTAATATTGGCTTAAAATGAATTTGAATTATATATTTTTTTGGAGATAATTATTCATTAGTTTTTGGACTATAGTTCCCATATTTAGGGGAAGTAAACAGGGTAGTTTACTTTTTTTAATCCCCAATTTTTTTTATTTGGGCAAATGTGCAACAATTGCCAAGTTAAGCTACATCCACACTAACATGTTGATGCATTATACTAAAACACGTTCTAGGGCCGTTTAGAAATATTCTCCATCTAAACTAACACACAGGAAAAACACATCACAAATGGAGTATACTGACATATTTTATATTGTAGAACACAACTTTAAAATCTCTTAAACTTTGGTTGACCACAGACTTTATCCACACTCCTGTTTTTTGTATATATTGCTTATGTAGCGACTTTTTTTAATTGTATGTATTGTGTGTCTAATTGTCCCTTTGTATAGTTTCATTTATTTCTAAAACAAATGCAACAAGCATTTTGGGATTCAATACATTTAGATAAGATAGGATAAACTTTGACTTTATGAAAAAGTTGAGATAATCTATCACTGCCAAAATTCTCATGAATTACCTCTCATGAATTACCTTTTTCTACAGAAGACTCAAAGACGTGTCAGCATTGGTAGACTAAGGGAAACGTTACAGAGAAGCTCACTCTTGGAGTGTGGGGGGGGGGGGGAGACAATTTGGTAATAACCTAATGTTGATAGCAATACTGTTTCACCAGACATAACCTATTTTTATTTAATAATTAAAATATTTACACCACAATGTTTTGTTTCTCTAAAAGTCTGTGGACAAATCAAGACAAAAGGAGTATAATATTCATAAGTAAAGGTAGAAAAGTATTATCATGTTCTATAATTAGTGATGCATTAAAGGGGACCTATCATGCAAAATGCACTTCTTGATGTATTTTATACATGAATATGTGTCCCCGGTGTGTCAGGGAACTCACACAGCGTCAGAAAATAAACCCTCTCTATTTTCCTTCGTACCCAAATCTCTAAAAACGGGGCTATAACGGAGCTGATCCAGATTTGTGTCCGATATGACGTAATATCTGAAATGTAGGCTGGCTTTACACCAACGGCCCTATCAGAAACGTTGCTATCAGAAACAATGCCCGACTGTTTTGGACATAATATGGTCGGTGCATGTTTACATTAGCATCGCTAACACTCAGAGCTAACCTGTACTGGAGAGCATGTGTGGGAAGAAGCAGGAAATAAAAAGGAACTCACCTTGTGGTATAACCGGCAAGACAGAAAGCCTTTGAGCTCCAGACTGTTTCAGAGATAATCCTTGATAATCCATGATATGGCGTTTCATCACCGCAGTAGCTGCCAGTAGAATCTCCCGCATGAGCTCTGCTCTATACCCCAAATCAGCACTTTTGAAACAGGAAGTGAAATGGAGGGATATGAGGCATGGCTAGAATGGGTGATCTGTTTGGTATTTTGAGCAAAACACTTCATAGACATGTTTTTATTTGTATATACACTGAACAAAAATATAAATGCAACACTTTTGTTTTTGCTCCCATTTTTCATGAGATGAACTCAAAGATCTAAAACATTTTCTATATACACAAAATAACCATTTATGTCAAATATTGTTCACAAATCTGAAAAAATCTGTGATAGTGAGCACTTCTCCTTTACCGAGATAATCCATCCCACCTCACAGGTGTGGCATATCAAGATGCTGATTAGACAGCATGATTATTGCACAGGTGTGCCTTAGGCTGGCCACAATAAAAGGCCACTCTGAAACGTGCAGTTTTGCTTTATTGGGGGGGTCCGAAAACCAGTCAGTATCTGGTGTGACCACCATTTGCCTCACGCAGTGCAACACATCTCCTTCGCATAGAGTTGATCAGGTTGTTGATTGTGGCCTGTGGAATGTTGGTCCACTCCTCCTATAGTGTTTTGGAAGTAATATGACCTTTGTTTACATTAGCAAGCATCGCGTATGTGTAAAAAGCAGGAAATAACAGAAGGTACTCACCTTGTGGTAAACCCACAAGAGGAAAAGCATTTGAGCTCCCCTGTTTCAGAAATAATCCTTGATGTGGTTTGGAACATGATGGCAAACATCATGGCACAATTGAACTGTAGCTGCCGGGTAATCCTGAGCAGGCATTAGCTCCCCCTCCTCTTTTTTTTTTCAAGCTAAGGACCCAAAATCAGCGTTTTTCTAACAGGGCTGGAATACAGGGATATGAGGGATGTCTGAAATGCATGATCTGTTTGGTATTTTGGGCAAAACACATCATACACATGTTTTTAAATATCTGAGACCCATAATATGTGCCTAAAAATAGCATTATAGGAGACCTTTAAAGTGTTCTCAAAGCTGGTGAAGGTGCAACTAGTTTGAATGACTTTGTATACTGCAGGGTAGCTTGGGAATTTACTCCAGGTGGAACTAAAGTCTGATTTAACACTTGATTATATTTCACATCATTCATCCACATCTGTAAGGTAAGTACATACATGTAGTGGAGTCAGTGGCGTAGCACAAAACTCCGGGCCCTATACATAAACTGTCTCTGTGGGCCCCCTTCCTCTCTTTATCCATGTTTCTCTTGCATCTTTTAAAATGAAAACAAAAAACACATGAATCTGTAGTGGTTTGCAATATTTATACAACATATCGATATGTGTATGTAAATACATCAATATGTTTTTTTAAAACAAGTTAAATTCGTTAATATTTGAGGATTAAGATAAGATAAGAAGTACCGATTTGGGAAATGTTTGCATTGCAGCAGCAAAAGACAAGGTATTCTACATTAGAGTAGTTAAAAGACTAGAAATAAACAATCCAAAATGTAAACATCTCAAATAGAAATAAAATAGCATTAAAAAAAGTACTATACTGCAAAGAAATGACAATTTATAAGGCAAAACACAAAAATATACAAACACGGAAATGTCCTATGTGGGTCTCAGAGGGTTAAATAGCCTGTTGCTGTTGTTTATTGCTTTGAATTCTTTAAAACACATATTATCTTCTTAAACTTGTATGGTAGTCAAGAACATCACATCCTAATGTTTATTGATATAGGGAGGGGATGGGAAGTAATGTTTTAAAATTCAGATTAGATTAATTTCTACCATTTCTTTAATTCATGGTGGTTTTAGTAATCCCATGGTAATTGAGGACATACGTTATCTAAATGACTAATGTAATCTTTATGACTTTCAGAAAGGACAGGAGACCGACAGGTGCCTATCAATGATTGTCAACTGACAGCACAATGAGTCAAAGGACTAGCAGCAGCATGATGATGATGATGTTACATGTGTTGTTTTAGGAATATCCATGTAAATAAATGGAATTCAATAAACGTTGAATGTCATGCAGTTTGTCTGTGCCTTTTCCTCCATGTTACCTTCTAGTCTCCCCCATGGTTTGCTGTGCTGCTCCAATCGCTCAGAGAAAGGAGTACAAATGTAAAGTTTCCCCACTGACACAGAGAGGAGGAAAGAATGGCAGGCTCAAGTCAGCAGGAGCAATTTAATTATCACAAAAGACAACAACAGCAACAAAACATGTGAGGTAATCATATTTTTCACAAAACAAAGACCACACCATTGGGAAGCTTAATGTCTGTTTAATCAAAATAAGGGAGAGGCTTGGGAGTTGAGACTCAGGTGCAGGGTGAGGGTCTCATTGCAGGTCTTCAGGCTCCATTGAATCCCCCTGGGGTTCTTGTGCTGAAAGAGGGAGACAAAGACAGAAGAAAGGGTTATATACATCTATATAGCAACCTATAGGATGGGAAATTGCTGACCTATTTTAAACTTACCTTGTGTTTTCACTCTCACTTAAAGTGGACCTATCATGCATTTGAAACATATATTGTAGGGCCATACCTATATAAAGCATATAAATATATATATTTTTTCAAAATACCAAACAGATCCTGCATTTTAGCCATGCCTCATTTTGCTCTATTTGCTCTTTCCAGCCTGTTTTTGCAGGGGGCTGATTCTGTGAGCTGCAGCTGACCACGCCCCCCTGCAGGAGAGGGGAGTTGGCAGTTACTTTGGCATTAGGGCAGGGATATCTAAATACTTTCCAAGGTTTGACATAATGAATTGTGCTACTTTTAAAGCAAGCAACGATGTTTTCAAATCTGTAATCAAAAAGCTCCTCTAAAACACTATTGAAGCAGTTCCTGCCGTTGCTACGTTAGTTCAAACAGTAACAACGGACAATTTTTCTTATCGGATGCATGTCAATTTAAATCAATACAACTATTTTTTAAATCAATAAAATTATTTTCTAAATCCATAAAAGCATTTCAATTAATATTGGGAGTCATGTCGTTACTTTGTTGAGAATGTGGCCATGTAATAAGCGGGATAATGTGCACATTGCATAATGTGCCTTCATGCCGATCTAGATCCCTCCGCTTCGCGTCGGGCTCCTGATCAGCCTGTCGGTGTTCTTTTCCCAATAATGACCGCGTCGCTGCACATTATCGCTTACATATAGAGTCATTATTCATTTGTTTTAAAGCAGGAGCAAACGCTTGCCTCGGGGAGGGAGAAAAAGAGCCACAGCGGAGAATAAACAGAAGGGCAACCATGGCAACCATGCAAGGGAAGTCTTCTTCGCTGCTTTTGTGGCAGACTACAGCGCCACTTACAGGCCTGGCATATGTACTACAGCGTCTCCAGCGCTTTCGAGCAGCAATGGCCGGCCGTGGCCCAACCTCTCATTCCCCTGATAGGTGGAGAATTGACCAATAGCCGTAGCGCCACCGTCCTGACGTCAGGACAATGTTCAAATCTGTATCAGTCTGTATCAGATCCGTTGCAGCTCCTTTTTTAGAGATTTGGGTATGGAGGAAAATAGAGAGGGTTTTTTGACACTTGGTGAGTTTTCTGACACTTGGTGAGTTCCCTGGCACACTGGGGACACATATTCATGTATACAAGATGTACAAAAGTGCATTTTGCATGATAGGTCCCCTTTAAGTCCCTCTCCCTTTGCCATCAATCCAAAATCAGCTGAGCTGCAACATAATACAGACAGGTAATAATCAACATAAAGGACATTATGGCTCTGCTAAAAACACTCACTCATACGTTACGTTTTTGTTTACTGTTTGGAAGTCTTAAATATGCACTCTAAATCCATATCAATAGCGATGTATGACAAAAATAGCTCTCTTCCTTATTATTATGTAACGTTAACTATAATATACTAGCTTGAACTCCAAAATGGATATCCTTCCTTCACCACCTCCACCCACTACAATCACACGCCACAATGTTATATTTAACTAATATATAACTCCCTCCACCCCGCATAAAATCACCTTTGGAAGCCCCTTTTCTCTAATTCCACAACGTTGGATGAAATGACATTAAGAGAATTTAATTTAAAATTAAAAGGCTGATCATGGTTAACGTGTGTTGCTAACTTTATCCGGTATCCTAGCCTAATCTGTTATCGTTCCCTAAATATACTCATTTACATTAATAATAATAATGGGTTTAATTTATAACGCACTTCATATCTAAGTTCAGATCCCGAAGTGCTACAAGCATTTACCATGGAACAAAAATAAAAACAGTACACAACACGGTAGAATGAATAAAAAGCAGTAGAAACAAACAATAAAAAAAATGAAAGGGTAGTAATAAATAAGATAAAAGGTCTAGGAAAAGGCTCTATTGGTAGTGGTGCTCATGTGCTCGGGGAACGCATTCCACAGTCTGGGAGCAGCCGAGCAGAAAGCCTGGTCTCCCATAGTACGGAGCTTGGTCCTGGGGGGTTTGAGGAGGTTGGTTTTGCTGGAGCGGGAGGTCCGCAAGGAAGTATGAGGGGTGAGGAGTTCCTTGAGGTAGGGGGGGGCAGTTCCATGGATACACTAGTGGGTGAGGAGGGAGACCTTTGGCGATATTCCTGAGGTGATAGAAGGAGTTCTTGCACAGCTGTTTAATGTGGGCCTCAAAGGTCAGATGGGCATCCATTTTCACACCCAGGTTGGTGACTGTTGAGGAGAGGGTAATGTCCTGGCCGGAGAAGGTGATGGTGGTGATGGTGGATGACCGAACCTGGTGTGGGGTGCCAACTATAATGGCTTCGGTCTTGGAGCTGTTCAGTTTCAGGAAGTTTTGCTTCATCCACACCTGTATCTCCTCCAGGCAGGCAGTAAGTGTGGGTGAAGGCAGGGCTGCAGAGGAGGTAGGGTTGATCCTGAGGTACAGTTTGGTGTCATCAGCGTAATGATACTCCATGTCGGCTGATGATAGAGCCAAGGGGGAGCATGTAGAGTGTGAATAGGGTGGGGCCGAGAACTGATCCTTGAGGGACACCACAGGTGACATCATGGGTACCCGACTCTGCCTCAACCAAGGAGACGTACTCTGTTCTCCTGGTGAAGTAAGATCTGAACCAGTCAAGGGGAGAGTCAGAGAGTCCGATGGTGGAGTGGAGACGGTGGAGGAGGATGCCGTGATCGACGGTGTCGAAAGCTGCAGTGAGATCAAGGAGGATGAGGAGAGAGGAAGAGCCAGCATCAGCCGTCATCAGCAGGTCATTGGTGACCCTGACCAGGGCAGTTTCTGTGCTGTGGCCTGAGCGGAAACCAGACTGGAACTTCTCGAATATGTTGTTTGAGTTTAGATGGTCCTGGAGATGTGCTGCATAGGTCGGATGGCACATGCAGGTAAACCAGCAAGGAGGGAGTTGCAGTAGTCTAAGCGTGAGATGACGAGAGCCTGGACCAGAAGGTGCGTTGCTTTCTGGGTCAGGAGGGGACGTATCCTCCTGATGTTGTAAAGAGTGTATCTGCATTTAGAGGGAGATAATCCACTAACATTCTTTAATTCACATGTTAATTTGATTCAGATGTGCTGATAATATCCGCAATATAAGTCTTTAAAACGTCTTACCTTTAAAAGTCCATCACAAATGGTCTATTATGCTGCAACTCTACTGTGCTGCTAGCCTTGCCGCTAACTTCCGGGAACTATTGAGAGGCTCCACGATCCACCATTGCTGTAAAATAATGGTCCATTGGAGTAAACGGAGATGACGCAACTTTCTCTTTATAGGGCTTTGGACGAATCCTAGTGCCATGGAGGACTAAATCATTTTCCTCCTTTTGTGAGGGGCCCCAGGCAGCCTTCACCATTTGTTTTTGGATACAAAATGCAGTCACTCAAACCGATTTTATTGAGCTAGTTTAATTGAAGTTATGACACTATTTCCAAGAAAAAAAATTGCAAACAAGAAACTTTTAATTCAATGCCGTTCAAGGGCCATCCCCCAATCTGTGCCCTGGGTAGTCAGTCCCACTTGTCCCCCCACTACAACGCCCCTGAGTGGAGTAAAAGTTAACAATTTACCTCTAGGAAATATAGAGGTACAAAGTAGCAAAATATTGAAATATTGAAGTACCTAAAAACTATACTTAAGTACAGTATTTAAGTCAAATCTACTTACAGATGTAGCACCTTTCGGACGCCCCTACCGTGGTGGGGCCGTGACCGGCACAGGGTTGGCCCTCGCTGAAAGGGAAACCCCCCGCATTACTTGACACGCCCCCTTGATCAATTATAATGAAACCAGCTGCAATGGATCATGGATCCATCAGGGGGAGCACTGATTAAAAAGCTGCCACACTGGAACTCATGTGAAATAAACAGCTGATAGATATATCTGATATAGCGGACCTTTGTTAAGTTCCATATGTCATGTATAGGATCATATTCTGTGCTAAATAAGAGACATGTAATCATTTACAAAACATCACCATGTTTTTATTTAACAAAATAATGTTGTTTAATCCACGTTGGCATACTACAACTACAAAAAACATTGGTTTGTTTTTTCATCAGGAAATGCAGCCCGGCTCAAACAAACAATTTAATCTAGCCATTTATTTATCTCTGAAACTCTGAAAAAGTCGTATTGCTAGTTTACCATAAAAGGCCAAATCGACCGATTGGTTGAGCATATTTTAAAAAAAAAAAAAAAATTACACCCTTGTTAAAACTTTTTTTGTGCATCAAGTTATCTAATTATGTTCACTCAGTGCTCTGACACTAAAATATGTGAAAAATTACATGGTTATCTTACAAAAGTTGACAAAAAAGAGTGATTTCGTCAGCAGTGATTTTTAGCATGCCAACTTTCTCAGTGGAAGCTAGCTGAAGGGCTTTCTATTCGAAGAACAGTGACATCTAGAGGTTGTTTTGTGCATAACATGTCAACCAGATGGTAGAGCTGGTTGAATCAGATGGAGTAAAACTTTTTTATTTTGTTTATCAAGACACAAAATGAGCTCTACCAAATGGTGGCGCTGGCTGTTAAAGGGTTACAAATATTATTCATTTGCAGTATTTTATTTTAAAAGTGTTCAGAAAGACTGCATCAATGATATGCTATATATATATATATATATATATATAAGCCAGTCCATTTTTGTGGCCAGTGAGAAGACGTGCAGCTGCGTTCTGCACTAGCTGCAGGAGTCTAATTGATGCCATGGTCCATACCCACATACAGAGCGTTGCAATAGTCCAGTCTCGAGGTAACAAAGGCATTAATAACCCTTTCTAGGTCTTTAAAAGATCAAAACTACTTGGTCTTGGCCAATAGTCGTATTTAAAAAAAGCAGGTCTAGACTACGGTGCTGACCTTCTTATCAAATTTAAAAGCGCTATTGAAGGTCACTCCAAAATTCATGACAGAGGGGAGAATGTTTTTATTGAGGGAGCCCAGAATATCAACCGGAGAGGCTGGAGGTTGGGGTCCAAAAAAGATGACCTCGGTCTTGCTCTCGTTGACGTTGAGGACATGTTGGCTCAGCCAGGATTTGATCTCTGTCAAGCAGTCCATCAACTGCTGTAGTGAGTTGACATTTGAATTGAGAGGCAGATAGATCTGTACATCGTCGGCGTAGCAGTGGAAGGGAATGTTGTGTTTTGTGAGAATTGAACCTAGGGGCAGTATGTACAGTAGGAAAAAGGATGGGGCCCATAATCGAGCCTTGGGGAACCCCACAGATAAGAGGGGCTTTAGCAGAGGAGAAGGTACCTAGCTGCACCAAGAAGCTACGGTCTGTCTGATAGGACCTGAACCATGCAAGGGCAGAAACTGTGATGCCTGCGGACTGTTCAAGCCGTGACAACAGGATGCTATGGTCCACAGTGTCAAAGGCAGCTGTCAGGTCTAACAGCACCAAGACGGCTGGGCTATCTGAGTCAGCGGCTAGGAGCAGATCATTAAAAACTCTTAAAAGGGCTGTTTCAGTACTGTGCATAGGTTTGAAGCCAGACTGAAACTTTTCATGGATGCCATGCGTGGTTAAGAAACACTGCAGCTGGATATAGACTACTCGCTCCAGGGCTTTAGATAAAAAAGGTAGCTGGGAGATGGGCCTAACATTTGTGAAAATGGAGGGGTCGAGATTTTTCTTTTTGAGTAGTGGCTTGACCACGGCATGTTTGAAGGACAGCTGGGACACATCCTGAGCTAAGAGAGGTATTTATAAGTAATAATATACTTGCTCCAACTGATTCGAAAACATCTCTGAGAAGGCGAGAGGGAATGCTGTCTGAGGTGCAGTTTGTCGGCCACAGGTGCTTGACTACATCCGAGAGAGAAGAGAGGGATACAGGCTCAAAGTGGTCAAGGACAACAGGGCATAGAAAAGGAGCAGAATCTGGGGTAGCACTAGTGTGGGCTAGCCTAAGAGCAGATTAGAAACAATTTAAGTAATGTATCACAGAGAGTAGTTGATGGCACAATTGGAGAAACATCTCAGGGATTAATGATCGAGGTGAGGACATTAAAAAGAACCTGAGGTTTATGGCTGTTTTTGGAGATTAACAGAGAAATGTGCTTTGGCTGCTTTGACTGCCGTCTGGCAAGCACGAAGGATTTCTAGGGAGATATGGAGTTTATCCTTTTTCTATTTTCTCTCTGCACGCCTGCAAGCGCGTCTAAGAGCATGAGTACAGTCATTGAGCCACGGCTCTGAGAGAAATTTGGTGCGTCTAAGCGTAAAAGGAGCAACATAATCCAGTATTAGGGTACATGTCGAGTCAAACATGGAGATAAGCTCATCTGCACTAAGAGCACAGTTCACCTCTAATTTACAGATCGGAGAAGCATTAAAAACATCAGAAAACTGTGAGGCAGTCAAGGGGTTAATTGAACGCAGACGACGCGCAGGGGCACGTGATTTGACTCCTGCAGAAAGGATCGAAGTTATAAACAGAACCGGTAAATGGTCTGAGATACCCGTTGCTGCACAGATTTCATCCACAGAGATCCACAGTTTGATATCGTTTACGTTCAATGTCAACTATTTTAGGCAGAAAAACGTCTATTGACTAAACCAGTGGTTCCCAAACTTTTTCAGTCGGGACCCCCTTGGGTATTGGAAATATTTTTGGGACCCCCCAACCCGGTTGCCATCTATATTGGTAGGATTAATTGTATATTGTTGTAAAAACATTACATTTTCTTTGCTAATGATAAGAAGATACAACGATCCAACTATCATTTTATATTTCATTATGGATTACACATGAACAAAAGTGAAAAATAGATTTTTGAATTCAAATTTCTTTAAGGAAAATATATGAATGAACACTGAACTACTATTTATACTGCAGGTTGCAAACAATCACATCACTATACAATATCCACACATAGCCTATCAATGACTTGTGTGCAGTGCTTGAATTGGAATGAAAAAGGTGCCAGTACTCTAAAATCAGCAACTTTTTCAAGTCAATTTTATATATACAGCCCACAAACAAGAATTTGGCTACTATAATGCTGGTGGGTTTGTCTCTTTACTACTGTATATTTTAGAAAGGTTCACTGTACTTAACATTTTTTATGATAGGCAGCGGATATGGCTAAAGCTCAGTAAGGTCAATATTAACTGAAAATATAGCAATCAAAGTCTAGATCTTCTGCTGAAGACACATGAAGCAGAGACCTTTCAGGTGAGAGCCCCTCTGGTGGTGTTCAACATTAATGACAAGGAAACAAAGCTCTGGTCAGAAGCATTTTTTATAAAAAGCTTTAACAAAATTAAGTATTTCTGTACATTTTGAATGCAATCTAACTTTCCAACTCAGAAAACGAAAAACGAAAAAGTGCCAAAAGTCTTCTCACATGGCTGAGCTGCTTTGCAATATACTTCACCACTGAAGAATACAAATATGTATAAAGTAAACTATGATGCAATCTAACTTTCCAACTCAGAAAAATGATAAAGAGCATGAACAAAGAACATGTAAAAACAAATGCAAAATTTGCACAATCTAAAATGAGAAACTGTAACTGCAAGTAACAAAGTCTGAGCCATGGTAAAGAGTTGCATTGAACACCAAGCTGATCAGATAACTCCCTGGTTGGTCTGAAGTCCTTCTATCTCCAGGATCTGTACAAATCGGCACATTATGCCAAAAGTCTTCTCACTGGGTGAGCTGCTTTGCAATATACTTCACATTGTTAGAAAAGGCTCCAGAAGGCCTTGGGGACATCAGTATCAGGGGCTGGAGCTGGACAGGCTCTTTCATCAGCACTTCTCCTTCCCTTTGCCAGCCAGGACCTCACATACTGTTCCGGATTGAACTGTCCTAGTGATGGTCAGGGGCGTCGCCTGGACCTGGAAACATTCGGGGACTTAGCCCACAGTGGCGGCGCTACAGTCAAATGTTCTACTGCAAGACTCCCCACACGCACATACACAATTGCGCCATCTAGTGTCACAAACGTATGCCTGCATTAGCTTTGTTACGGCAATGGATTGTGGGAGATTCTCATAGCACATGAGGATCTCTTGAGGGTAAGGTGCCTGTATTATGTCGGTGGACAAAATGTATGTTTTTATTTTATAAGGACAATAACGTACTGTTGTGTTTGTTTAGTTTAATGTTAATTGTTTAATGCTCACAGTCACAGCAACATGTTTTTTGTGTGATTGGCTATTTGCAGTGGCGAGCCGTGACTTTTATACCTAGGCCCTCTGACCCCCACCCCTTCCCTCGAGTTATGTCACAGCAGCGTATACTTCAGCGGAATATCAAAACAACGGCCCGGGGTGCAAAACGCATAAATGAAAGCGACCCTCTACCACACAAAACAACACCTGTAAATAACCCTATTTGTGTTCTTTGAAATTGAAAAGGATATTGCATTGTGTTTGTTACTTTCGTTGCAGTTGTATATCTTAAGTGTAATTTGGCATGCTTTTATTTTGAAGGAGTTAACGCTGTTGACAGGAAGTTGTTGTTGCTATGGAAACAAGAAAAGTTGCAGAGCGGGCGGAACTTGTCATAAAGTCCGCGATAATAACACCCACCCATTTAGAGGGAAGATATGATTGGTCAATTGTACTGTCATTTGACATTACTCTCTCGTTTTAGTTACTATAGCGGGCCCTCTGTGAATTCATAGCTGGACGTCCAACAGCTCCTGTCTTCACAGACTCGCAGAGAGGGGCTTCTTTCATTTAACCCTTCACATTCAAACAGAAACTGAATAGGCAGATTCGAAGGATTTATTTCTTTGGAAATGTTATTTTAAATACAATTAAATCAAGTTATTTTGGTAAAACTAATGAAAAATATAACTTATATATTATTTTGTAGAATATCTTAGGCCCTCACAGAGTTTTTTTAAGTTTAATGTTTCACATCGCTTATGAAAAATATACTATCACTATACGATCACTGATATTTTGTTGTTGACTGGACACTTCTTTTTTTAAAGAGATGGCATGTGAGGATCTCTTAAGCAATGAAGCTCACATGTCCTTTTTATATGCTGTCCATTGAAATGCAGGAAAGTAATCGCCAACTGTGAGTAAGGAATCAGGATCAACTGTGTACTACTGTAAGGTAGCTTCTAGCTTCATGTCGAACACTGACAGTAAGTCAACATTTCCCAGAGAGCTTTCTTTGAAATCACCAAGTAACGCTAAAAAACACAACATTTATATTGTATGACAAAGTGTTTATTTAATATATCTGGCTAGCTATAGCTACTAACTAACGGTTTAGCTTACCCGCACGATTCAAAGTAACGTCAACATAGCTGTAATTTATGCTTTGCTTACATGTTCACATAACTTGTACGTTTACTGACAGGTACATACCTTGTTCACCTGGCTCAGGTGGTGGCTCTGGGGTTGTTGTGTGAGCCACCATTTGAGAATTGCCATCTTTTTTATTAAAAAAATGTCTAATGTCCATCTTCAGAATCTCCGCGTCCGGGGCTGTCAGTTTAAAGTTTAAATATTGTCACAGAGGAGAGGTACGTACCTGTCAGCCAATAAAACACGTGTATTTCCATGCAACTCTCTGATTGGTCTGGTGGCATCGTCTTGCCTCTGTGTTGCATTCACTGAACATGGGAAATTACAATTCTGCCGTCCGTCCTATAGGTAAAGTAGGTTAATGTATTATATTATTGAGGGAGAATTTGTCCGGGGCTAAAGAAAAAACATCCGGGGCTAAAGACCCGGATGCCTACCCCAGGCGACGCCCCTGGTGATGGTCCATTACATTTAATGAAAACCAGGCTGGACAGTCGGCTGACAGAGAGAGCATTCCTTTTTGCAGTAAGGATATCGTTCATGCAGCTGAATGCCCGCTCACACTCACTAGTGGAGACAGCGATGGTTCGGACTGCTTTCAGTAGAGGCTCCATGGCAGCAGGTGTACGGGATGCCCTGGTTTCCTTGTATTCGCGAAAGCCCTGAACAGTCTCTCTTCTGTCCACTTTCAGCACTTCGCACAAACGTAGCACCTCTACGTCCCCATACTGTACGTCTAACTCCTCTTCAGGCCAACTTCCAGGATGGATAACTTTCATGTCCTGGATTAGCTGATTGTCCCGGGCCTCCCGGCCATGTAATGGGATTTCTCTTGTGCTGACATGAGAGGAGGTTGTGGAAGTCATTCTGTGTCTCAGATTCTCTACCATACTGCGGAAAAACTGACCTGCATGAATCTGTACAAGCCTGCCATTCTCACGCAGGGCAACACCCTTGAAGGACTTCTCAGCTAGAGCTGTATGAACTGTAGTCATGTGTGGGCCAGGCATGGTGACCATGGATTCAAAAACTCGTATTTCTCGAGTTAAGAGCCTATCTGCTGTAGGCAGTGTCATCTCTCTTTTTTGGAGTTGCCGAGAGAGGTCGCTGAGCTCTGTGAGCGCATCGTACATCAGTCCCAGATTGCTGACAAACGTTGCAGATGTGAGCACATCATCCAGGCCCTTGTACTTTGCTCTGTCTCTGGAATCCCTGCTCGTGTCGTTTGCAGCATTTGTGAAGTGATCATGAAGCACTCGGTAGTTTTCCCAGACTGCTCTGACGCTCCTTTCACTTGAAGCCACCCAGCGGATGGACAAAACACGCCCTATCACCAGGAGACGCTGTCCGACTGCTTGCGCACACTGCGCTAACTGCCTCTGATTTTTGGGGGAGGCATGGAACAAGGAATAGAGTTTGTCAAAAAAGATCTGGAAATGATTGAGCCCTGAGACCTCCTTGACCACATCCCCAACTGCCAGCTCTAGACGATGATTGGAGCAGTGCCACACAAACAGGCTTGGGAATTTACTACACAACTGGGTAGCAACGCCTGTTCTCTTCCCTAGCATGACTGAAGCCCCATCACATGCAAAAGAAACGAAACACTGACCTAAAAAGTCCTCGTTAAAATCTCTTCCAAGACACTCCATTAACGCCTTTGTGATGTCATCAGCCGTTGTTCCATCCAACTCGATCAGCTCCCACAAAAACGTTTCGGGCTCAGCATCAGCTAATGCTGAGCGTAGACACACAACAAGCACCGTTTTACCACTAATAGTGGTAGATTCATCGACCAAAACACAGAGTTTTCTTTGGTTTTCTGTAATGTCTTTTGCCATTTTTTTTTCTTCAGCTCATGAGCTATGTGGTCGATGATTTCGCCACAGGTTTTATTGGAGTGCAAAACCCTGCCCACGTTCAGCCCATTCAGTTTCTGTACATTCAAATCAATTGGCATGTCTGTGAATGGCCGGCTATGTTTGCCAATTTTATATGCCGTTCGAAAAACTCTGATAGTGGTGTCTAATTCAGATGTATGCATAGACTGCACTTGATGTTGACTAGTTTCACGTGAAGCAGATGTAAGGATGTCAGCAGCTTTTACATGGGCTTGTGATTCTTTATGTTCTTTGATTTTTTTTCTCAGGCTAGCTTGTTGTTTGCCCTTGTCAACACCGAAATGAGACACTGCACACTCACCCCATTCAGTTGACAGTTTCAGTCCTTGTCCAGTGTGTATTCCCAAAGATTTGACATCTCTGCATATCCGACATCCTAGCTTCTTATCTTTAAGAAGGAGCCATGCATTGGTCTTGCAAAAATATTGCACCTGGTCCGTTGTCCAGCAGTCAGGTGCATCGCTTTGCCCGGTGTTGGTGGTGGCAGTTGAGCCAGCAGCAGCTAACGTTAGAGGCTCTGGAGGAGGCGGCGGAGCTAGTGCTAATGCTAATGCACTAGAACTTGGAGCAGGAGGATCAACCAAAGAAAGCTCCCCATCAGACACAATTTCCAACACAGGCACAGCATTCTCTGTATTTGAAGTTTCTTCCGGCGACAACCGCTGTCTTTTTGCACTTGTATTAATCCACGCTAACATTTTAGAAATGCTAATTTGTGACGTGACTTGCTTTTCTTCTCTCGGGGGCGTGCCTGCTCTGTTCTATCACTCTACATAGCCACCCACTGGGTGGGAGTTGCACTGCATAAACACAACACACGTGCATCTAGGTATGTAAATTGTAAAGCATTAAAACATGGTTTTACTAACAGTTTTCAGTATGTTGTTACTTCGGCATTATTATTATTATTATTATTATTATTATTTTGAAACGTGTATTACTATTAAATCACGGTCAAATAGGTTAATTTTGACATAGTCGTTTCCACCACAGTATTTACATGGAGAAGATAAGCCCCGCCCCCTCTCCAGCACGTTCTGTTTGAATGACAGGAGTAAACAGCTGACAGCCGCTGTGAAACTCCAGCGGTTAGAGCGATGAGAATGTCCGTTCGGCACCTCATGACGCATCTACTGAGTACCGGGCGGCTGTATATATATATGGATGTATAATAAGAACGGCGGGAGAGTGTTGAGTACTGGCACGGTGCATGAGTACCGGAGTACCGCCAGCATGCCGGTACTGAGCAAGAAGTGCCGGTACTCCATGGGTCAGAACCAGAAGTGCCGGTACTGCGTACCGGTGAGTACCGGCCCAATTCCAGCACTGCTTGTGTGTGCTTGCTTTCTCTCGCAGATCTTCTCAAACCGGGGCTGTTGTTTTGAGACTGCCACTCTCAGTTCATTCTCAATGTTCAGCTTTGATCTGTATTTCATTTTGATGGCAGGAACAGCAGAAAAGCCTGTCTCACATAAGTAGGATGTTGCAAAAGGCAGCAGTATGCTCAAAGCTCTCTGACCAATGAGAGGGTACTCCTTCTCCCCTCCAACCCAAAACCCAGCCATGGTCTTGGATTTGAACAGCAGCCTCATGGTTGAATCTGAAGTCATTTCAATGTACTGTTCCTCTTCTGCAGTGCTGAACGTGGTAGGTGGTGTTGCAACAAATGGATCTCTAATCCAGTCGTATTTGGCACTGTCATCCACAGAGAAGTATTTCTGGAAGCTGACTTTCAGGGCTGAGATGTGATCTCTCATACATGGGAACGCTGTGTTCTGCAGCTCATTGGTCTCGATGAATGCCTTGAGATTCTCAAATGAGTCGATATCCCCACGTTCTAGTCTCCTGCCCCACATGCAGTAGCGTGGCGTGGGAAAAAAATTAGGGGACGCCAATAATACGTCCTTTATTTTGGGTCGGGGGTGTGGTGGTCAATGTAATAACGTAACCAGATGAGTGATTACAGCACCCGGTATCATTTTACACACATTTTTATCAGATGCAGGACTTACACACGCCTGTTATCTAACCGACAGGTCCACACGCACTCTCCAGCCGAAACTCTAATAAGCATTAATTCACAAACTAAATCAGGAGACCTTTAACGTTTTACGTCCGATTCGCTCCTTTTTTCCTCTCTGTACACAGCTCCAGTTTGGGCATTGGCCTGTCATCAGATTGTATTTGTTGTTGCTGCTGTAGCGGAAGTTTAGTACAATTACTTTTGATGAAATATTCCAAATCTCCACCCTCCATAATTGCACTTTATTCAGTTGCTTGCTACTTTCTAACGGCGGTGAGAGTGATGCAGTGACGCTATATATCTTCTATCGATTAGATTTATGATTTGAACATTATAAAAGTAGGGTAGACATGTGGATATTATCCGACTGAACAAAACTTGCATTTATCTAACAGGTTCATTATCCACTGACCTTATTTCGAGCTATTTTCCAAAATCCTATGGAGAACTCCCATTGCCTTTTTGTCGAGGGAAACCGAGAGCAGCTTACTTCCGGATTTTAGGACGCGTCACTGCAACACTAAGTTGATGCGATTTGATTGGATTGTGAGGCAAGGGAAGCCAGCCGCCTCTGGCTTCCCTTGGCATGGCCCTGACCAATCACAGGTTGGAAGGGGCATCACGTGAGCCTCATCTGATTGGTCAATCCCTCCATTTTTTTTCACCAAGGGAAGCCAGATTCGGCTGGCCTCCTCTCGCAACAGAGAGTGCAATCTACTGTTTCACCATAACATCTAGAGGGGCGCTGTTTGTTTCACTCTTTGTAAAATACTCAATGAGAATGGGGGAGAGACGGGCCGGCAGCAACACACAGCAAAGGAGAATTATCGAAACAAAACAAAGTGTTTTTATTTATTTATTTAAATTATAACTACAATCCGAAAAAACAGGGGAAGCCTGGCTTCCCTTGGCCTCCGGGAGAAAACGCCACTGCCCACATGTCCAGTTTCTGTGTGAAGGATTGTATCTTGTCTGCCAGGTGTGGAAGGTGTGTATTGTTGCCCTGCAACTGCAGGTTCAATTCATTTAGCTTCACAAACATGTCGCTTAGGTAGGCCAGTTTCATGAGGAAGTGTTCATCATTAAACTTGCTGGCAAGATCGTACCCCTCCTCCTCCAAGCACCCTGGACAGCACTTTTCCGCGAGAGAGCCATCAGGACTTGCTGTGAAAAAGAACAGCTGTGTACTCTGAGCCCATCCCCTCGCACAATGCGTAAAAAAGGCGAGCTTTCAGTGGTCTTGGTTTGATGTAATTGACGGTGGTTATAACATCGGACAAAATGGCATTAAGCTCCGGACTCAGCTGCTTTGACGCGAGTGCCTCTCTGTGTATTATACGGTGCGTCCAAACTGCTCTCGGTGCAACGCGCTTGATGAGCACCTGTAGCCCTCCCCGTGGTCCTGCCCGGGCACCGTCTGTGCAGATCCCCACCAGTGTTGGGTAAGTTACTTCCAAAATGTAATATATTACATATTACTTATTACCGTCTTTTGAAAGTAATAAGTTACAGTACAATATTACTGTCTCTGAAATGTAATGAGTTACACTACTTTAATTACTTTTTAGTTACTTTACCAAAATAACCGCAAAAGAATGGCTAGGTATTTTAAATGCTAAAATGTAGTTTAGTGCAGCTCATTATACATCCAGTGAAGAGCAATGTGGTATAGCATAACAACTGTGTAGGCCATTAAGACTACTGACAACTTGTATTACACGGCTTAGTTGAATACTCGACTCTGATTGTACATTCTTAACATGTGACACATAGTTAATACAGCAGTACAGCCCACTGTCAAGGACTATAATGATGGTTGCTAAGGAGGATCAAGAAAGAGAAAGGAAAAGAGGTTAAAAGACGGAGCGCTGGACGTCAGATAAATCACCAGAAGAAGGCAGAGAGGAAGTAAACAATAACAGGACACGGAATGGGCTCTGTAGTGTGTTTAGGTATATGGCCGTGTACAGGCCCGGCTCCAGAACAAAATGACTCAGGGTGCCTCTGAGGTTACAGGGGGCGCAGCAGTAGTAGGTTTACATGAGCAATAGTGGCCGGCAACAGCAATGAAAAATAGCAGTGATGGTCCCCAATGAACAGATTATGGCCTTTGTTATGTTTTGAAACCAAGCAAGTGAGAACATTTCAAGTGAGTTACAAGTGCAATCCTGAAATATTTCATACAGTCCAAAGTGGACTGTGGCAAAGAAAAGCAAACCATATGTATAGCGCAAGGGAGTATGAGCTTCTCAGCGATGGTGTGTGGTTTTTTAGACTGGGCGATACGATAGGCCACTTTATACGAGGCAAGTTGAGCATTAGATGTGACAGATGCTGTTTTAACAAAGCAGATCTGCTGACCACGATATTCTTGTAGTTTTCTCTGAAAGAAATCGAGGGGCTTGTTCACATCATTGGGGTGTGTGGTCTCCAAGTGACGTTTTATCTTGTTTGGTGTCATGCTCGCTACTGTTAAGGTTTTGAGACAGAGGACACTAACTGGTCGTTCCTCCCCACCTACCACGTTAGATGTGAAACCAAGGGAGATGTATGACTCATCATACTTTCTTGATTTGGGCTTAGTTGCTGCAAGGCTTGTCGTAGGTTAATCTCCATTTTGTAGATTTATTTTCAAGCAGTGTTTGTTTACAATTTCTTCCCGCGCTCCCCCCTGCAGTACCTCTGCGACCCACCAGGGGTCGCGCCCCACAGTTTGAAACCCACTGGACTAAACGCTTTTTAATCATTTACTATTTAGAACGTTTTTTGTGAGAAATCATTTCAAAAGTAAACTTTTGTTCCCTTTTGTATTTACATTTGAAATGTTTGCACCAAACATTATCAATTTATACATTTTTATCAATTGTTTAAAATTATGAATCCATTTATTTTATTGTATTTCCTTGAGGCTGCGGAAGATATCCAGCATGTAGTTCAACATGCAAATGTTCTAATCAGGGTTCATACACTTTTTCACCAATGCTTCTCCATGACCTTTACCTAATTTTCCATGACCAAAAAAATTACTCTTTCTCATGGAACAGGAAAATAAGGTCTGCATATGAAACATGTTGTGCCTATCTAAAACAAATCCATAGGCTTACTAGCTTCTACACGCTAAAGCAACTAAAATCTCTCACCAGCAAAATACCTCGTCAGTTAAATGCCATTTTACGTTTCATTACTATACGATACAGTATTTATTATCATTATAGTATTACTATTTTGGCGATTAGATAAAATATAAATTATATTTGATGCAATTTTAGTCACATTTCCATGACTTTTCCAAAACTTTGGGAAAAATATTGTTTTCCATAACTTTTCCAGGGCCTGGAATTAGCATTTTTAATTTCCCAGACTTTTCCAGGTTTTTAATGACCGTAAGAACCCAGTCTAATAAAAGTAAGTATAAGTATAATGGTAAAGTGTAAACAATTTAAATCAATGTTTAACGACGTCATTTAGTTTAAACATACAGTAAGCTTAAAACTGTTTTATTCTGAAAACATTTCCGGTTAGCATTCGTCTGTGGCTAACGTTGTTGCTAAAGCTTTACCGGAAGAAGTCTCCGGAATATCAACAGTGAGCTTAACTTCCGGTTTTACGTAAATATCGATTACAGCCGTTATAATGCATTAAATAAAAAGTCATGAAAGAGAATGAGGAGAAAAGGCGTGTGGAGTTATACAATGAAGACACAACGTCTAAATCCTCTGTTTTACGCGATATCAGACATAGAAGACCGAGTTGGGAGGTCCCCCTGCGTCGCCAGCCGCCATTGAAGAGGAGGAGCCAAATGATGAGATATATAGAGAGGTGACGGAGCTTTGTTCGCTCTCTTTCCACGGCCGCGACTACGAGACAACAGCTGCAGCTGCTCTCTCCCACTACCTTCTGTTTGTTTCATTACGACGCTATTTAATTAAAGTAACCAATTTGACCCTTTTCAGAGACTCCATTGTCTCTCATTCTTTAAACTTCTTCCTGGACGCGAGAGAAACGAATACTTCTAATAAAAGTAAATAAAATACGTTTCATAGGAGGATGTGGAATTATTTTCTCTCACCTTGTAAGTACACAATCAAACAATCTATAATTTAGCTCTGGCCTTCACTCACAAAAAAACATTTAGTTGAATTGGACACATTTTTCGAAGCTCTATTGACTGACATGCAATGACTGGGGCCCTGTCTCAGGTCGACTATTTTCATTTCCTCGCTCCTCGGTCCTTGGTCTCACCGGAAGTTGATATGTCTGCGCCATCTTGAGTACCGTCCATGGATGTATAATAATAATTGGATACAGCGTGGGAGGCGGGGCCTCATTAATTCCTATGAGAGTTGCTCATTAGCGCATGATGATACAATGGCCCAACTTTTGAGAGAACGAAACGTCACAGATTACCCGGCATGCCTGAGAAGTACCCATATGTGCACTCATAGAGCATGCTCAACTTTAACCAAAATGCTCGTTCACATCAAGCACGTCAATTTGCGTACACGTAACAGCACCGTGCGTTCATGACAGCATGGTAATGGATTGTTATTATGATGGATTTGATATTAACAAGGCGGCAGTTAGCAGCTAGCGGCTAGCTAGTAAGTATGCTAATGTACACATCAATCGTTATGTACTTATATTACGCTGTAACAGGATCTAGTGATATTCAACAGAGCTTCATTTAGCATGAAATAGTTATTGCACTGTATATATATACAGTGCAATAAGCTTCTTAGTGCAATAATAAGCTACAGGGACGGTAATATTAACTTTATTTAATACAACATTTACGGTACAAGATTTACATCATACAGCCCATGTAGTATAATATTTTACAAATGATGAATTACAGCAAACATGTGCAATATATCCATTATTACAGCTCCGTGGGCTGGCAGTAAGGCGATGTTATTGTGCATCCATGGGTAAAGATAAACGCATGTAGTGCTGAACACGGAACATGAACGTGCCGGGCAGCGCGGTCCCGTGGGTTAGATGCGCGTTCATAATGCAGAGGGAAATAACTCTCAGAATAACGTTATTAGCACATCTTTACAACTTGAGGAACGAATGTTTTTAATAAGGGCTATACAAACGTTCATACTGGGTTGTTTATTTAGTTTAACAAAAATTATCCAACGAGTTACAGACCACTCTTTCCCAATGTAAGTCAATGGGAAAAAGTGTTTCCGGGCCCAGCAACCTAAATGAAGTGTAGTACCGCCGTTTGGCCACAACGAATATTCTCATCAGACTCCGGCGCACTTCCTGGGGGCTTGGTACCGTCCCATGGCTCTTATTTCTGCCAGAGGACCGAGGATCGAGGAGCGATAATGGAGGAGCGATAATCGAGGAACCACCAGACCATCCTCCGATGAAATCCTCAGATACTCGCCCCGCCCCATTACTGTGTATCGCTCACTGATTGGACGATGCAGCGCATGCACTGATCTGATGCTTCTTGACATGAGAGCAGTTTCCCAGCGGAGTGAAGAAAATACATGAACCTCACGGGAGTCACTCCTCAGTTTATACCGTGTTTATATCCTCTGTCAATGTCCCCTCCTGAGTATGCATGTTTCACAAGTGTTAAAACACCTTTCTTCATGAGACTTATATTGTTGGACAGAGTATTTTAAGAGGATGGTAGACATGATATCAGCACTGGTACTCCAGCAGCAGCATTTGACACCATGGAAAGTCTTTAGAGACTGGCCTGGATAGCTGGTCTATCCTTCAGCACACTGACACACCCTGTCACTCTTGTTGGCCTCTTATGAAGCTGCTGTCTTTTAAAATATGATTATTTCTCTGCTCCTAGTTCATTCCTCGCAGATTCTTCCATCAGTCCCTGGCCCCGTCTCAGGTCGGTTAAATGAAATCCTTGCTTCCCTCACTTGCGTCGTTTCCCTGCGTCTAGTCCCTCCCACCAGGGAAGCATGGAGGGACGCAAGGAAACCACGAGAAGCAGGGAAATGAGTTTTAAGAGCAATGGGACGTCCTTTCCTCCGGAGCGTCACGTGAAGCGACGTCCGTTTGTGATGACGCTGCACAGCTGATCGTCTGACAGCAGCTCTGTCCCCGTTATTTCCCCACACATCCCCGCCTCTGTTAGTACACATTTACTGACACAAACATTTGTATCATCTGTTGTAGACCCAAATAAATAAAATAAAATAAGAACTCATTCTCAAAAAAGATAAAAGCCATTCTTAAAATGTATAAACGAACAATAGTTTGATTAATATTGATTAGACTGCACAATAGAAATAAAATAATTGAGAGAAGAAAAAGAGATATGTTATCTATCAAAACCCAGTTAGATTAACATTCATTGGATTGCACACTTTGTGTGTTTGTGTGGATATGTAGCAAATTAACATTTTAATAGCACTTAATGACTGACTGAATGGAAATGACAATAAATGAAAATGTAAAACGAAAAAAGCGATCATGAAAATGTTTCCAATAAATGAATAAAATGATTTGTGACCACTTTGTTGTTCAGATACATCACATATTTGTAACTAAATGATACATGAATTGAAACAAAACACGGTATAAACTGAGGAGTGACTCTCGTGAGCTTCATGTATTTTCTTCACTCCGCTGGGAAACTGCTCTCATGTCAAGAAGCATCAGATCACTGCATGCGCTGCATCGTCCAATCAGTGAGCGATACACAGTAAGGGGGCGGGGCGAGTGTCTGAGGATTTCATCGGAGGATGGTCTGATGGTTCCTCGGTTATCGCTCCTCCATTATCGCTCCTCGATCCTCCGGCAAAAATAAGGCCATTGGGACGCTACTCAAGATGGCGCAGACGAATCAACTTCCGGTGAGACCGAGACCGAGGAGCGAGGAAATTAAAAATAAGAGAAGTGAGAAGGGCCCTGAGACTCCTACCTTCTAGTGGGTTGCCAGGTTTGCGCGCATGGCGCTGTAATCACGTTTTTCGAAAAAACTAAACGTAATATCTCACTACAAAAACAAACGCAAATATTTTATTTTAAACAGTCAAGTCCTTTCAAGTCATCTATCTCAAGCTTAAGTCAAGTCTCAAGTCATGAATACCAAATCAAAGTCAAGTCTTTTATCAATGTTAGTCAAGCAAGTCTCAAGTCAAAAAATATGCGACTCGAGTCTGACTCGAGTCAAGTCATGTGACTCGAGCCACCTCTGTTAAGAACTAATGGTAAAATTGTCTTTTTATCACTCATCAAAGGTAGCAGAAAAACATGCCGTATACTCAGGAGGGGACTTTGACAGAGGATTACTAAAAAAGTACACAGTAAAAGTCATTCATTGTATTGTTGGTAGCAGTCAAAATAATACCGAGTCCAACAGTCTCAGTTTTATTAAGAACTTGCGGTAAAAAATATTTGTAAAAGAAAAATGAAGAGCAGCTGATTTTAAAAAACAAAGTGGAGAGACGACTGAGTTGATCGCAGTGCAGAACCGCTGTATAGTTTAAATCTCCTAACAATGTTGTCCATTTTAGACATAGGCTTATTATATTTACAGCCCTTAATAACATTCATTTTCTGGGCTCAATGTGTGTCTTCGCCGTTTTCATTGTGATTGCTAAATTCACCTTGTTTATAATATTATCAACGTTCCAAGCAAACGAGTGCTTTTGTTTTGAAATCACTTCCGCGAGTTTCAAAATATAGCGAAAATATATGTATGTAAAAGGAGAATGTTACGTGCGTGAGAGGACCAGTATGAATTACGGCCTGTACCGCTCCTCATAAACAGTCCAAGGGCTGATAGCTCCAGTACCGCACTAAACATGTTTTCGATGGACGAGAGTGAAAATGGAACGCACACACTATTGTTGTTTGTTTATATCACGCAGTCTGTCTTCCGGTTGTTGCCTCTTTTAAATGACGAATATACACTACCGCCGCCTGCTGGTATGGAGAGTTATTGCCACTCACGCATGCGCAGTTCGTACGTGCAACTTGGCCGTCGGCTGAAGTCTTTGCGGTGTGTTCCAATGCGACTTTTGGCCAAGACGCAGGAGACGTGAGGCAACACAACAGTTGTGTTCCGTCGGGACGTGTTCTTTGGTGTCAGCTTGATGTGTCTGGGCCTATAGAGTGCCCTTCATGTTCATATTTGATATTGGTTGGTTGGTAATAGCAGCAGTCACGTTCTGATTCTGCCCGTGTTTGGTTACCACAGCTTTAAATCATTGGTCTCCCTGTAGGTGCCAAGAATACTGCTTTTTGACCCTTTCTCTTACATTTCTCAACATTATCTGGGTCAGGCCAAAATCACACATGAAGTATGAAGGGCTTTTACAGTGTTTTGCATTTAAAGTCAGTATGATGGGGAGGCGCCTTGTACATGGTGCATCTGGACTGTAGGCATATCTGTAACTGTGCACTGTACTGCATTCAATCAATGCTTTTTAATACTTTAGCCATTATCTTATTGAGTTATACCTAGTATGTCTGGCTCTGTATATATCTTTCAATCCGGTGATTTTGATCCAATTGGCAGAAGGTTGCACACCTCTTGAGCATCGACTTTTCTCAAGAAAATCTTTATTTCCTTTCTGTCCTCTTGTCAGAATGTTTCAGAGATCTTCTTTAAACTCAGAAATAATCCGTCTCAAACTTGCCAAGCACGTCGGCTTAAGTATAAATGCTACGTTTCAGCGGTTCATTTCTTCTTCTTTTCAACGCTCTAATGCCGGCTTCATTCCTCCTGGAACTCCAAACATTCAGCCCTGGGAAAATGGGTTCTAATGTCTCAGTAGTTTTGATGGGAGGTACTCACCAATATTGTCTGACACACTTTAATCCAGACATCTTGTCGGCCTCCTTTGATGCAGAAACAGTTGTGCTACAAAGTCCTATATTATAAAAACAGGTATGTTTGGTCAAAGATGATGTCAATGACTCTTGTGACATGATAGAAAAGCAGTGATGTTTGCATTTATAAAAAGTCTGCCGTTATTTTCAGTATCAGAAACATCTAGCAGGATGTGCTGCATGCATGACTGGAGCAATTATTCACATAATACTCGCAGATAGGATATTTAAACAGGGAAAGTGTCTGTAATAGTCTACCATACTTAGCAATGTATGTGTCTAATAGCTCATAAAGGATTTATGTGTTTACTAGATTATAATTATTTTGAGCCTGTGTGTTAAAACTGTTATGTGTTCTTGTGGTCTGTTTAATGACTATTTAAAAAATACTGGCCGTGGTGGATAAAGGTAAATGCTCAGGGGCCTCATTTATAAACGGTGCGTACGCTCAAAAAATGGCATACACCAGTTTCTACGCAATGTTTGCGATTTAAAAAAAACTAACTTGACGGGAAAATGTGCGGTCCTCCACGCAAACTCTGACCCTAAGCACAACAACGGGAGAGACGATAAACTGCGACACTGTTGGCAGAAGGAAGAATGGAGAGAAATATGTGGAAATAATACCATAAATAAAATGTTACCTCTCATTTATCATATATGAAGAATTCATTTTCATAAATTGATTAAAGCCAATCTTAAAATGATTTAGAAAACGCCTGTTTGAGACTCCTCAGTTCACACAAAAACATAACTTGGAGAAATAAATAAATACGGATATCTTATTGATCACCCCTCGATTATGTTCTCTTGTGAAGAAATGTATTCTCATAAATGATGCAGTAAACAGAAGGACAGAATTACTTTAAACTGACACCGATTTGCTTTCTATAGGTTGTATAGATACGAGCATGGTTTTATATAGACTATCATGTTTAATCATGTTTTATGCCGTTCGCCAATAGCCTACTTGATAAGTCGCTCGTAAAACATAGGAGGTATGGAAACTAAGAACATATGTGGTAAATTGTACAGCTAATATAACACAACACATTAGTTGTATTTCCTTTAACTGGTGGATTATGGATTTGCTGATCGACAGCTGGGACACAAACCACCAAATACAAACAAATAATTCAGATCCAGTCATCATGACTCCACTCCGGAGGGATTCCCTGATCTTACAGTTTCTCATCAAGGGGGTGTCTCCTGTCCCCGGTACAAACACACTGCCTGAGGAACGCTATGTGTATTATTTTTGTCATTAACCTTTTTCGGACCACTTATTTATTTATTTTGGTGACGATCCGACCTCCATGCTGCTACTCTGGTTCAAACTGCATCCACCAAACAATATGATTTATCTCCACCTGCCCAAAATAACCAAAATCTGACACGGTGTGAGATGTCTTTTTTAGCTGTTCTGTCGTCATTTCCTGGGATCTTCTTCATGCAGTCAGTCAGAATGAATGAATGAATGGGCGTTTCTTTGACTATTTATAGGCAAATATGGGCGTTACGTGAAGCCCGCAAAAGCTGCACCGCATTTCGAGTTGATTGTCATTTATAAAACCCCTGTCACACTGTCCCGAAATTGACTCCCGATGGACACACGAATATGGAATTGTGAATTTCGCACGAAGATGGCCCCGAACCATACACGAAGGCAACATTTACATTACATTTAAGACATACAACTGCAATGAAAGTACCAAAAACAATTATGTTACAGTACTATGATACTGTACTGATATCTTCAGACTTTGTTCTTTACTTTATCCGTCGTTATATGTAGAAAATATTATGTTTTCTCCGTAATGTTGTTTCCATAACAACAACAACTTCCTGTCAACTCTCCTTCAAAATAATATATTATATCCTTTTTAGTTTCACAGAACACAAATTGGGTTATTTACATAATATATTTACATGATTTTGTTGTGCAATAAAACAACCAGATGGACACACGATAAAGGAAATGTTCAAATTCGGCTGTGATCCTAGCAACATCGGGCCATTCGTGAGGGCATCTTAAGCCATAGATATAGAGAGAGCGAGAGAGAGAGATCGAAGAGAGAAGAGAGAGAGGAGAGATAGAGAAGAGAAGAGAGAGATAGAGAGAAGAGCGAGAGAGCAGATAGAGAGATATCGAAGACGAGAGACGACTCTCGAGATCTAGAGATAGGAGAGAGAGATAGATAGATAGAGAGATCTAGATCGATCGAGAGAGAGAGAGAGAGAGAGAGAGAGAGAGGAGACGCATATTAACTCAGGGCCGTAGCACTGGCGTTATAGATGTTCGCCTAGGGCGCAAGATCTGTGGAGGCGCTGCGCTGACAGCTCTGGGAGGGAAAACAAATGTTTTGACAGTTGGTGCTCATCCTAATTTTCGGCCATGATGTAACAACATTCATAATTAAGTAAATGTAACACCCTTTTCATCCCGGTTACACGTTTCATTTGCCCTGTACGATGGGCGCTGTAAGTGATGAAAATGGGGGATCTTGGCTTATCTGGCGCCCGCAGCTCACAGCCAAAATGCGAGGGAGAGAGGGAGGGTACACCGGTACCGGCGCTGTAGTTATTAGAATCTGGTGCTAGCTGCTCTAGCGGATATAAGAAGAAGATGTTTCTACAATAATGTGGAGGGAGAGTCCTCTCCAGTCAGACTGAGAGGCTGATTTGTTATTGGCTATGGTAGGTTATTGGTTATGTTCACATACTTATTTGATTACATCCACTTGTCTAAGATGACAACAGAGACTTTCAACCCAAAACCAGCTGTTGACTTGTGGATGCAAGCAGCTAATCGCAGACTCAACCAGAGAGAAAGTAGTAGGCCTACATCATCAGCTACCATGTCTGACAGAGAGGAAGACAGTGAGGAGAACAGTCAGGAGGGTAGTGATGACAGCTTGTAGGATTACTGGTCGTGCTAATGTTGTCTTGTGTTCGCCTCTGCATGTGTGTTCTGTGTTCACCTGTGCACGTGTGTTCAGTATCGTGTGTCTGGCAAATAAAGTCAAGACCCCCTCAAAAGTTACGGTTTATTTCATTTTAAGGATGAGCACCTAGCAACATCTCCAGGTGCTCCTTTGAGAACCAGGGCAAAAAAGTTATGTGCACCCCTGTAAATGCTGATGATGTTGTCAATCAGCTTAAGGTGGAGGCATCCAAACATGTTTTTAGATGTCTTATGTGTTTTCTGAAACACCATAAAATGTAAATAAAAAAATGTGTTTAATTAAAGGACAGAGGGAATTCACAAATCTGCATACACACACACACCACACACACACACACACACACACACACCACACACACACACACACACACACACACACACACACACACACACACACACACACACACACACACACACACACACACACACACACACACCCCAATACCCAACCCAGTCTCATGGCATTTCGTGTTCACCAACACAATTTGTAATCTATTGATTCGTGTTCACCAACACGATTTGCCCCTTTTTTTCGTGTTGCACAGCACGATTTTAAAAGCAATGTATTTCTACTGCCTGCAGCACGTCTTTTTCTCCGGTCGGGTCGTGGGAGACCGGAAGCTGTGTGGTTCATAAAAACATGTTCTTACTCAATATCAAGCCACAATTATTGCTTTTATTTTAAATCGTATAATTTCGGACTTTTGTTGCCGTCTGTGAGGAAAATAAATGGGGCTCAGAGCCTCAGGATACGGAAATCTGTATTTGTAAATATTTTTTTCCTTCTAATTCGATATTCTTTTCAAAATAACACACTGTTATTTACTCACCAATAACACACAATTATCCTTGCTTTTATTTATTGGTTTAATTCCATAATATCGGGCTTTTTTGGCGTCCGTCAGGAACTGAATTTCAAAATAAAAATAACCTGAAACAGATGTAGGCCTATAAGGGACATTTCGAGCATCATTGCGATTGTCAACATTTCTGAGTTTAGGATGGCCGAAGACACTACACTACCCATAATCCCCAGCTATCGTTTAGGACTACAGTCCCCGTAAGGTTACACAGAGCGTCAAACAGCTGTGTGAAATGGAACGAAACCACGCCAGACTATCCAAAACTGGAATCGAACGCCCCCCCAGAACTACACATGCTGGCTATTGTGTTATGCAAAATGTTCTATGGGACGTCTCTACTGAACGTTTTCGTTTTTCCCACAATTAGAAGTTGCCAGTATTAAACACATTGGTGTTATCAAATGTAAAACATATAATTAATAAATGGGTGAAAATCGCTTGTGTCCATAATGCGCAGCATTAATACCCACATGACAGCTCATTGTTACTTTGTATTTTATTTGAGTTACTTTGCAGATTCTGATTAATTATGTGAAATATAAACAACCCTTAAATCAGACTTTAGTTACACCTGAGTAAAATTCAGGTAAGGTGATTGTCAAGTGCCAACAATCAGGAGATATATTTGATAGTTGGTGCTTGAGAAGACTAAACATGTATCTGCAATTGACATGAATGTAAACGAGTAATAAAGTATATTCATTACTCCTTATTCTCTACTAATAGTTAATTAAAGACTGTATATTATGGCTATTTTGCACATCCCTTTCAAGATTTTCAAAGGTTTATTGACATATCATATACACAACTACGGTGTAGTTATGCAATGAATGAAACACTTGGGTCACAGGTTCCTCAACAGTGCATTACAAGACATCTATCAATATGTGTGTACCTCCACCATTAAACTGTCATATTCTGCACATTTCTTATTCTATCTACATACATAAGAGTATAATTCATATGTATAATATCAGTTAAAATAAGTGCTTCAACATAGTTAACATTGCAGGAAAGCAATATATTAGACGTTAAGTACTTTGTCAGGCTTAATATTTATCTGTAGATAGATACCCCCAAAGTTTTTTTCTTATTTAAAAGAAGACCTTAACCTGTTATTTAATGTTTAAATAAAGGTTAATTCGTTTTTCTGTTTTGCACCTCCTCCTATTAATATCTTTGTACATTCTGCACTAAACTGTTTTATTGTAGAGATCACTTATAGTATCTTCTTGATTTTTTATATTCTATATTTATACTTTCCCCCTATGAAAGCATGTACTCTTAATATTTTTTTAATCAAATAAAACACAATAATTCAATAACGTGCTTTAACCACTAGGAGGTGCACACAAGGTACACACAGCCATAATAACTTTGTATTATTAGTGTAGGACACTTATGTTTTCATACAACATCTGAAGATGTGTAGTTTTATGCATGCTTTCACATAATTTTACAGCATATTGCTATACTATTTCAGACTCAGTATTTACATTCTTACATTCAAAGAAAATCAGTAATATCTTTAAAAACTACAGTCCTTTTATATCAGCTGTGCACCGTTATGGTGTAAATATAACCTATCTGTGAATTAGATCAAATGTAAAATACTGCAAGGTACTGCAAGGAGACTTATTGTGTGAAGAGAAATTGAAGATGTTGTTTAATTGTTGAATATATTTATGATCCACGTCAAGTATTCAGTTTCGGCAGCATTTTCTCAGTTTTTCCAAAGGTCTTCTCATCAGGGCTCTATAAATAAAGAACTACGGCAGATCTGTAATATACAATGCAGCCGAACCGTGTATTACAATGCCGTTATGTGATGACTTTCAAAGAGAAAAGCAAGAGCGCTCGGAATTAAGTATTATTTTATTCTTTTAAAATGTTTTCCGGATTTCATATCATATAAACACCAAATCCCAGCATGCATTGCGGCTAAAACATCCAACAAGCGAGCTTAAAACCATAGCTGAGGATCTTGGGTAATCGCTCGAAATGCCTACGTCTGTTTCCGGTTATTTTTATTTTGAAATTCAGTTCCTGACGGACGCCAAAAAAGCCTGAGATTATGGAATTAAACCAATAAATAAAAGCAAGGATAATTGTGTGTTATTGGTGAGTAAATAACAGTGTGTTATTTTGAAAAGAATAACAAATTAGAAGGAAAAAAAGATTTAAAAAATACAGATTTCAGTATCCTGAGGCTCTGAGCCCCATTTATTTTCCTCACAGACGGCAACAAAAGTCCGAAATTATACGATTTAAAATAAAAGCAATAACTGTGGCTTGATATTGAGTAAGAACATGTTTTTATGAACCACACAGCTTCCGGTCTTCCTCGACCCGACCGGAGAAAAAGACGTGCTGCAGGCAGTAGAAATACATTGCTTTTAAAATCGTGCTGTGCAACACGAAAAAAAGGGGCAAATCGTGTTGGTGAACACGAATCAATAGATTAAAAATCGTGTTGGTGAACACGAAATGCCTTGAGACTGGGTTGCAATACCATAAAGGGCACTGTGTTAAAAAATCAGGAGCGATTGTGGATTGTTGCTCTCAAAACACGTTGATACAGACTGAGGATCAGTGGCATCCTGCACGCGTTCCTGGGAAATATAAATGAAACAACAAAAATACATTGTTGGTTCAAACCCTCTAGAACGAAACACAAAGTTACATTCTGATGTGACACCAATATCTTCAGGACACTTTTTTGATCCTAGTAAGGTTTAGGAAGATTTGGAAAACATAATGACTTGGAAAGGGTCAGGGAAAACCCGTCCATTCTGTGTGGATGAGCAAATGCCACCTATTATTTACATTTTGACCACACATTTCTATTAGTTGATATAGTCTGAAAGTGATCCATTTGAGGACGTACCCCTGATGACAGCGCTGAGGTTGTCCTGGTGACCAACAACATATTAAACAAAAGTAATTGCTGGACTGTCAGGACAGAACACATTCCTCTAACAGGGATGTTGGATAAAGTACTGTTAATTCTTAAATGATGCATCCTTTTTCCCCACCTTTCATACATGTTGAATCAGCAGCAGATAATAAAGAATTGCAACATCATTTGAGTCTCCATTTCACTAAATTGATGTGCTCTGCTTTTCTAGTTAGTCACATCAAGAATCTATCAGCCATAAATCGCTGAAAATACTTTTTTGTTTCCAATGATTCCCTCTTCTGACTGATTCTCACCACCATTCAGAAGAGACCGCTCTGGGAATTGTTTCTGAATTGTCTGATTTAGTTTGGGTTGAAAAGGTTATTCTCATCAGCGTCTCACAGGAACAGCTGTGTTAGAACAGGTTGGAAGATTTCCCTTTGCTTGCGGCAAACATTTAGCAATCTATACTTTTTTTATTTATTGTGTGAACAACATAGGCCAAGCAGTACAGGTTTGATCTATTTTAAATTCCTTGACATCCTTTTTTTTAGTGATTGTATTGTCAGTGAATGATACAGAGTATTCAACTGAGCCACAGTTAACATAACTATTCTATGAGAAGAGGATCTGTTCTGCTCTACCTGGCTGCTATGCTCTGAAAGTAAAACGTGCACAGTTGAGACATTTTGAAAAACTGAGTAAGTATAATAAGTTCATTGGTCACCACAATTTGGATATTTAGAGCAACATATTATTGAATTACATCTAAAAGTAGTAAGTGGATGGAAGTTGAGACTCTATGACATCCATCCTTCCATCCATTTTCCCGCCCTTATCCAGAGTTGGGTTCTAGCAAAGGGGGATTCCAAGGCACCCCCAGGCACCTCCCTAGGAGCCAGGTGGTTTCCTTACCAGGTGCCGGAACCACCACTTCAACTGTCTCTTTTCTAAGTGAAGGAGCAGTGGCTCTACTGAGAGTCCCTCCCAGATTAATTAACGTCTCACCTAGCCCCTAAAGCTGCCCGGACATGATAATCAATTAGCTTTTTTGCTCACCACAAGGTAGGGCACAGAGCTTTGAAGTAAAACACTTGTATTTTGTTTCTTTACGTCCTCTGCTAGCTTGAGCCGCTACATACAGCTGTCCTTTGATTGGTTGCGCGTCGAAAGGCCAATGGTAACTATGTAAGGCGGCAGCGCTCTCTCTAAAGAAACACAACACTAGTGCAGAGTCGCTCTGCCGCTTGTCATGTGACTGGAGCTTTAGGGAGACGCCAGCTTTACAGATCATTTGTTTTAACAAGGAATTAATACATTTGTTTTCAAGTTTTGATATCACCTACTCTATTGCATCATCTACGCTAACCTCTTTAGAGCCATGTTGTGCTGAACATTCACCTCTTCACATTGCGTTATACACTAGTGATGTGTCGGTCGTGAACGAGCCGATTCTTTTGAACAGCTCTTTGGTACGAACGAGGGGAACCGAGTCGTACTTGGTGAGAGCCGTTCTTGTTAATGTTCAATCGTTGGTCCGCACTCACTGCCTGCCAAAATCCACTCGCCTTTTAAAAAGCTTGATTTTGTTCCCCAAACGAAGAACCGCCCCTACTCTGATTGGTAGGTTTCAGCACGAAGAGTGAGATGGGGTGGGTCTTAACGGAATACGCGAGAGAGAGAAGTCATAACGAGTGGTACAGGACAGGTAGACGACGTGTTTTTGGATGGAAAATTAGCCAAACGTGAAAACACAGCAGCATTTGAATGCACTTCAACCAAAACCCAGGCAGTGATAAGGTGCACCATTTGTAAAGGCAAAAATATCCTTTAAAGCAGGGTCAACAAATAATCTGCATCGCCACTTAAAAACACAGTATCTAATATTAAGAGTTGCATGAATTTCATTCAAGGCAAGGCAACTTTATCTACTTAACACATACAGAGGGTAAATTCAAAGTTTTGCATTCACTGACATGAATGACATGGATATGGCGCCACCTTGTGTCATGTTTACAATGCCGATTATTGACATTAGGTCTGGCAATATACAGTCAATCATATTTCGCAGATAAACCTAGTAACCCCGCCCCCTTTAAAAAAACGGCTCTTTTGAACGGCTCTTTGAAAGGAACGGAGCCATAAGATCCGGCTCCCTTCAAAGAGCCATAATTCCCATCACTATTATACACATCTAAACCTTGCACAATTAGACATAAGACTTTAGATATTTAACAAATAAATGTATCAAATGGCCAATCAATGCTAATATAGCTAATTGCTAAGGCAATTGTTTCAACCCAGTCTCACGGCATTTCGTGTTATAGTCACAACATTTAATCTATTGATTCGTGTTCACCAACACGATTTTCCCCTTTTTTTCGTGTCACACAGAACGATTTTAAAAGCAATGTATTTCTATTGGTAGTATGTTTCGTGCCTGCACCACGTCTTTTTGTCCGGTCGGGTCTTGGAAGACCGGAAGTGAAGAAAACTGTGATGCTCCTCTCGCTCCCAGGAAAGAAACTTAAAATAACGAGACCAATGGAGTCTCTGAGAAGGTTCAAATGGGTACTTTAATTAAGTAACGTGGTAATAGAACAAGCAAAAGGTAAAGAAGAGACAAATGCCGGTGTTGTCTCGGTGTGGCTGCAGCGAAGGGAAGGGCAGAGCTGTGCTCAGCAGCCTCCTTATATCCTCTCGTACTGATGAAAGGGGGGGGCCCCCGCCTTAGTCTTCAATGTCCGACATCACGTCAAACAGAGGATTTTGACATTTTACATTCATTGCTTACATCCACATGCCTTTTCACCTCCTTATCTCTTTCATAACTTTTTATTTAATACTTTATAACGGCTTTAAAAGTTACTTTAATAATACTGGAAGTACTTTACGGCAGTTATCATTTACGGTAGCCCCGGATGTCGTCATGAAGGATTTTCAGAATAAAAGCTTGGAATTAAGACTTCAGTTTTTTTTCACAATAAAATAGCTTTTAAACTGACGGTACGTCCAAACCAAGTCATGCCATAAAACATTGATTTGAATTTCTAAGAATCCCTCCTTACACACCTTAGGAGGTGTAAATAATACTCAAATCAATGAGTTCTTCATCTGAACTTTGCATAGTACATAACTCATATCAAAAACATACAATCACAATGGAATGGTTCAATAACCTTCATGAAAATACAAAAAAAATACTGTGACTGGTCTTAGTAGTGTTACAAATCCCCTTTCAATCACATTAGTATGCATACAAAGTGACGGGTGCTGTGACAGGTCACACCTGCTACTACTTATAAATTGACAGGTGCCTGAAACTGTAACTACTTATGCTAATGACCCCTTTGTATGCTAATGACCCCCATAATGACCCCATTGTTTCAAGGTGTTATCTATAATGACCCCCATATTGACCCATTGTTCGAGGTGTTATAACATGCCGCTCTGATATGCCTCATTGTAGTCTACCTACTATTGTCAATCAAATTAGCCTTTGATGTCAATCTATGTGTTAATTAAGACAGTCTCTATGAAGTTGAGCAGACGATTATGATTATGATTACCACGATTATTGTTTTTATTTTAAATTGTATAATGTCGGACTTTTTTTGCCGCCCATGAGGAAAATAAATGGGGCTCAGAATACTGAAATATGTATTTTTTAAATCTTTTTTTCCTTCTAATCTGTTATTCTTTTCTAAATAACACACTGTTATTTACTCAATAACACACCATTATCCTTGTTTTTATTTATTTGTTTAATTCTATAATATCTGTTTTTTTTGCTTTCCGTCAGGAACTATATTTCAAAAATAAAGTCACCGGAAACAGACGAAGGCGATACACACCCACTGAACTGATTACCCAAGATCCTCAGCTATGGTTGAAGCTTGGTGATTGGATGTTTTAGCCGCAATTCACGTTGGGATATGGTGTTAATGCGATATGAAATAACTATCAACAGAATTGCGGTGAAAACAGTATTTCCGGTCACAAAGTTTGCATAGTAATCTGCAGTACTCATAAACTAAAAACATCAGTTTATCCTTGTTAATTACACGACATTGATTGAATTAAATTGTGTACAATGCTTTTGTGTTTTCCCCCTTCGATTCGGAGAAACAAATAGTTTTTTCTGAGTTTAGGATGGCCGAAGACACTACACTACCCATAATCCTCAGCTATCGTTTCGGACTACAGTCCCTTTGCTTGACCTTTGCCCCCCCCCAGAACTACACATGCTGGCTATTGTGTTTCGCAACATGTTCTCTATGGTACGTCTCTACTGGGAATTGTAGTTTTAAAAGACGTTTTCGTTTTTCCCACAATTTGAAGATGCCAGTATTAAACTGTGTACACCCCTGGAGGTTTAGGGGATAACAAACACATTGGTGTTATCAAATTTAAAACATATAATTAATAAATGGGTGAAAATTGCTTGTGTCCATAATGGGCAGCATTAATATATACCCACATGACAGCTCATTGTTACTTTGTATTTCTACTCCACTACAATTCAGAGGTTAACCTGGTATTTTTAATCCACTACATTTATTTTAGTTACTTTGCAGATTCTGATTAATGATGTGAAATATAAACAACCCTTAAATCAGACTTTAGTTACACCTGAGTAAAATTCAGGTAAAGGTGATTGTCAAGTGCCAACCATCAGGAGAGATATTTGATAGTTGGTGCTTGAGAAGACTAAACATTTATCTGCAGATCTCTATAAAGTATATTCATTACTCGTTATTCTCTACTAATAGTTAATTAAAGACTGCTATTTTGCACATCCCTTTCAAAATTTCAAGATGTTCTCAGGTTTATTGACATCATATATACAACTACGGTGTAGTTATGCAATGATGAAAAACTTGGGTCACAGGTTCCTCAACAGTGCATTACAAGACATCTTTCAATATGTGTATACCTCCACCATTAAACTGTCAAATTCTGCACATTTCTTATACTATCTACATACATCTTATAAGAGTATACTTAATGTGTATAATATCAGTTAAAAATAAGTGCTTCAACATAGTTAACATTGCAGGAAAGCAATATATTAGACGTTAAGTACTTTGCAGGGGCGGATCTAGAAAAAATATTCATGGGGTGGCAAGAGGGTGGCAGGATAATTTCAGGGGTGGCATCCCCTGGCAGAAGTATATGCTGATTTAATCTCAGTCATATCAATCAATGTTAACTTGGAAAGCCACAATATTGATATTTTAACTCAATAACATTAGGTGACATTATTGTGTTATCAGTAAAGCCTTACATATAAGGTGGCAGACATCATTTAATGAATTTGAACTGAACAATAACTGAATGAGTTTGTCTCACTCTTAGACCAGCAGGGGTACCAAATCTATGCAGACTGCTGCAATAAGTACATTAATTAACTGTCTCATCGATGTTTGTCTGTATGAATATGATAATATTAACAATCATATTATTCCTATCAGCTGTCAATCACTGTTATGATTCACATATTCAGTGTTATTATTAAATAAACTATATTTTTTGGAGGAGTTAATGATGAATGTTCCTCAAGATGCTTGCTCACCCTCCTTGAAATTTAAAAGACAAGTAATTACTATCATATATCAAAAAATTCAAAGGAACAGTTCAGCGCCCCACAACTTAATTGCAAACAGTTACAACCTTGACTTTACATCAAAAAGAATAAACATTAAAGAACTGACTAACTGCATCAATTAGGGTTAAAAAACGTGTATTCAGCTAAAACATATACATCGCTGCAGTTATTATCCAGTGGGAAGTCCTTACCTACTGGCCTAGTTAAATCAAAGTGGTTACTTTTCTTTGTTCTGAAAGCTGAACCTGCTGCTCCTCACAGAGAGAAGAGGGAAGAGGCTGTGTGAATGACTTTACATTGTGGATAAGGGAGGATAGCCCCCATTGTTCTGTGTGTCAAAATGAAAGACAGCCCACACACCTATCAATTATCAAACCGTGGGGTCTTATTTCATTACGTGTTGATTTCTATCAACACGTAATGTTGTATCGATGTATCGGGACTTCCTGCAACAACACCACGCCGTTATCGTGATTCTGATTGGCCAGAAGACATTATCAAAGAGGTTCTATTGAGAAGACGATCACTACGTGACAACAGTTTTCAAAACCGTTTTTAGTCTTCGGTATTTCCAGACAAGTGGCTACTGAAATCAATCTTACTAACTGCTGTCTGTGCAATTTACTCCGTGCGAGTTGGCGGACTTTATTTTGCTTACCTTAACATCATTTTTCATGGTGGGGCTAAGCCATTTCTTGGTATGGCTGTAGCCAGTGTTGGGAAAGTTCACTTTCTACATGAACTAGTTCAGTTCACAGTTCACACATTTTAAAATGAACTAGTTCAGTTCATAGTTCATAATTCAAAATGTTGAACTAAAGTTCATGGTTTCAAAAATGAACTAATTTATAGTTTATAGTTATTTTTTCAATACGTTGCTGCGAGCTATTATTTGTCAAAATGATTGCCACAACCCATAGAACCACAGACAGCAATCAGAATACTGGCATTTCCATAACGCTTTGCTGCCGCCCATTCAGTCCACACTAGTAGCAGCTGCAGCTTTCATCTCTACAGTATATTTTCAAAAACATGAGGAAAAACGTGCTGCTTGTCTTTATTAAGTATAATAATCTAAATATACTTAAAGTACCAAAAGTGAAAGTAGTCATTGTGCAAACATATAACATATAAACATGTGCCGACATAACTCTGTACTAACACAACACGAGCTAGGAACCAGGCTGAGGTATGAAACTAAGGTTACAGGCAAACGTTAGATTTTTTCCGTCTGAATCAGTACTGACTTTAACGTAAAACTCTTTTAAATGCTCATACACCGACGCCGTAGAGTCTGACTCTGAGCGAGTGCTGCTGCAGCTGCTCTCGGCTTCGTCCATACTAATTCATTCATTCAATGCTTGCCGGTTCAGCGGTTCCACATTGTTTGTTGTGAGGAGTCTGATGACGTATATTTTAGTGCGACAGCCAGGGGTGACAGGCGCGTATGCGTCACAGGCAGCTTGCTGTTGCCAGATTGGGTGGTTTTCCGCATTATGTTGAAGCCTGTTTACGGTGTGTTTTAACTGGGTTTTCGGCTGAAAGGCATATGAAATCTGGCACACTTTTGAACGCCGTTATAATACAGTGCTGAGTGTGAAGATAAACTTCTGTTGTTGCAATGTTGAGGTAGAATGAAGGAGTCTGGAACGTCGTTAGCCAAAGCACTGAGAGTTTATTGAACACAGTACAGAATACAGCCGGGGAGATCACCTTAGTTTCACACGTCCTGTGATCCACCAAAATCATCTCTGCCAAAAAGACCCACAGAATCGCAGCAACACGAGGAGAGGCGGGCCCACAGAAGCCCGCGTTTACCTAGTCAATAGCAGATGGGAGACAATAATCTACTTGTCTCAAGGAAACGCAGACAGGCCTGAAACCTTCCCCCCACAGGATATGGGAGAAGCGTTTGACCTGTGACCTCAACTTACAGAGGAGTTTTTACTAAACACCACAAGCAGATGTTTGCAGTATCACAGATTCTAAGAAACCATAAGAAACTCTATAAACAGATCAGATTAAAATATTCTCTTACACTGAGAATGAACGCACTTTTGAACGCCGTTATACAGCGCTGAGAATGAACGCGTTCTCAATTACGTTCATCTAGCGGAAATACAGTACGTTTAGTTCACGTTCGCCTAAAATATGAACGCGTTCAGGTACATCACTGGCTGTAGCCTACCCCAGCCATACCCTGGCGCCGCCACTGACCGCAAATACCTCATTCCTTCCGTCTACTTGGATCCGAAATGCTTCTCGTTTTGCGCTGTCCCCCGTTCAAATGAAATCGCAGCCAATCATATTTCCACGCTCGTTCCAGGGCCGGGGGAGGGGTTACAAGGCTCACGTCTTGTGCTGCATTCACTTGCACTCGGACATTAGAGATTTTCTCTCATAAATGTCCGATGAGCCACAACTTTTTTTTCAAAACAAAGCTGCCAACTGGGGTGGCAAGGCATTTTTCTGAGGTGGCAGCTGCCACCCCGTGCCACCCTGTAGAACCGCCACCGGTACTTTGTCAGGCTTAATATTTATCTGTATATATCCCCAAAGCTTTTTTCTTATTTAAAAGAAGACCTCAACCTAAAGTATTCTTTAATGTTTAAATAAAGGTTAATTAGTTGTTCTGTTTTGCACATCCTCCTATTAATATCTTTGTACATCCAGCACTAAACTGTTAGTGTTATTGTAGAGATCACTTACAGTATCTTCTTGATTTTCTATATTTCTATCATTGACCTTCTACTTTACCCCTATGAAAGTATGTACTCTTAATATTTTTTTCATCAAATATAACATATTCGACAAAAACATTCAATAACGTGCTTTAACCACTAGGCGGTGCAGGTTAAAAAACTGTCAAGTTTAAAGTGTTAACACAACAAATTATACTTTTATTATTAGTGTAGGACACTTATGTATGTATAACATCTGAAGATGTGTAGTTTTATTCATGTTTTCACATAATTCTACTGGATATTGCTATACTATTTGACATGTTTTACTTCTACACATTAATATCTGATTTGTAAAACATCACAGACAGAAAGGTATATCCGTAATGTAGTGGTAAGCTATTGCAATTCTGAATCCATAGATGTGTCTCCCATCACCCAAATCCCCTGACTATTCTTTCAACTCAGTATATACATTCTTTAATTCAAAGAAAATCAATAATATCTTTAAAAACTACAAGTCCCTGTCTATCAGCTGTGTACCGTTATGGTGTAAATGTAACCTATCTACCAATTGGATGAAATATAAAAGTCAGCCGAATTAGTATTGATACTGCAAGGAGACGTATTGTGTGAAAATAAAAGGAAGATGTTGTTTAATTGCTGATATGTTTGTGTTCCAAGTCACATATTCAGTTTTGGCGGTAGTTCTCCTGTTTGTCAAGAAGTCTTCTAATCAGGGCTCTATAAATAAAGAACTACGGCAGATGTGTAATATTTAATGCAGCCGAACCGTGTATTACAATACCGTTATGTGATGACTTTCAAAGAGAAAAGCAAGTACACTCGGAATAAAGTATTTTTAAAAAAAAATGTTTTCGGATTTCATATAGCGTAAACACTATATCCCAACGTGCATTGCGGCTAAAACATCCAATCACCGAGCTTCAACGATAGCTGAGGATCTTGGGTAATCAGTTCAGTGGGTGTGTATCGCCTTCGTCTGTTTCCAGTGACTTTATTTTGAAATTCAGTTCCTGACGGATGGCAAAAAAGCCCGATATTATAGAATTAAACAAATAAATAAAAGCAAGGATAATTGCATGTTATTGTTGAGTAAATAACAGTGAGAAATTTTGAAAAGAATAACAAATTAGAAGGAACAAAATATTTAAAAAATACATATTTCAGTATTCCGAGCCCCATTTATTTTCCTCACGGACGGCAAAAAAAGTCAGACATTATAGAATTTCAAATAAAAACAATAATCGTGGCTTGATATTGAGTAAGAAAATGTTTTTATGAACCACACAGCTTCCGAGACCCGACCGGACAAAAAGACGTGGTGCAGGCACAAAACATACTACCAATAGAAATACATTGCTTTTAAAATCGTTCTGTGTGACACGAAAAAAAGGGGAACATCGTGTTGGTGAACACGAATCAATAGATTAAATACAAAATGCTGTGAGACTGGGTTGATGTTTGCTAACATGTTAGCATAGCTACTTTCTAAACAAGTGATACAATTGTGGACATGTGTGTTTCTAATCTCTATCCCCTAGCAGCCAAACATCTAATATTTCAGCTTTAAACTACCAGTAATACTAGGTATGTTTACAAGTTATAATTATTCTAACACGTATATACCCAGAGAGCAACCTTTGCAGCTTCTCAGGGGGCTTTTCCTCATTTCTCCTTCTCTCGTCATTCCGATTTCCAACTGAAACATGTAGCTTTTTCTATGTAAAATAGATCACATAGGTACTTTACTGGCCCAGCCAACAACTGTTGGAAAGTAAATATTGACTTTGCATATTTCTTACTCAAATGTCTTAGTTTAAGGCTGTTAATCAGGTGTGAGCTTGGTATGGAGTTCTCTCTGTCAGATGAGGCCAATCCAAACATAATAAATAACAAATTATTTAAAAAAAGAATGACCTAAAGAAACTTCAACTGTTGGAAAGGTATAGTAGTTTATTAGAAAGTGGAAAATCCAGTATAGGTTGGTCGCAACTTAAGCCTTCTATTAAGTGTGACTCTCTTTACTACTTTTTTAAATCTAATAAAGCATTTGCTCAAATGTAAAACAGATATCGTTTTACTCTCAATAACTCCTTCAAATACTGTAAAACCACCGTCAGATAATAGTGTCCCAACACACTTGTAGTTAACTGTACATTTCCATTTCAGTTGAGGAAGCTCCTGCTTTGGAGGTCTAGCTCGTTAAGGTAATTCCACTCTTTATCCTGCACACAGACCGGGTGCCACTCTGTCCCTTTGAAGCAGCTCTTTGACTGAACTCCTCCTGCATAGGTATCACTTTCATGCCTGGGTGGTAATCACCTTCTCCTCTACCCAAAAATTAATTACTTACCAATAAATTGGCAATTTATCCACTGAGGCAATTCTTACGCCCGTTTAATATGATTTTCCTCAGAAAGATGGATGGTGCCTCTAGCTTCTGCCAAACTATGTTCATCCATGTTGCTTTGCTTGAAGGTCACACTGCCTGCTGTCAGCCAGCACCCAGCTCAGAATCTTGTTGGTCATTGTTTGTTGGTCTCAGGTGTGCTTTTAGGATCTACAATATGTTCTCACTTAGTTGGATGAAACAGGGTAACAAACATCGGAACAAGCAAAGCATGGAAACAATTATATCCCTGTCATCCTTCTTCCTCTGACATCCACAGCAGTGAAGGACACCTGGGTGACAGACCCTACATCAAACACATATTGGTTTTTAATATATTACTTCTGGACACAGGCAATTGTGTTTCAGTCTCATGTTTTTCTGAATCCCCAAACTTAAGAAAAGTACAATAATTAATAACTAAATATACCTTTCAATAATATATATTTATATTAGGGCTGTCAAGTTAACGCGTTAATAAAAAAATAAAAATTAACGCCACTAATTATTTTAACGCGATTAACGCATGTGTATTTTTTTTTCCTCGGTCGCCCCGTAGTTTCAGAGCGCATCGAGTTTAAAATACCATCTACAAGCTGATGTTGACAGCCCGCCCGCTTGCGGCAGACCACACTTCCACGCTCACCGGCAGGCACCGACTGGCCATCGGGAGGACCGGGAGGGTGTGTGTATGTGTGGCGCGAGCGAGCGAGAGAGGGAGAACGGGCACACCTTACGTGTATTGTTGTTGTTAGCATCTGGTGCTAGCTAGCTGCGCTAACGGATATAAGGAGCTGTTTCAATGAAAACAGAGGAGCGATATTTCGCCGACAACTGCGCCGAGCACTTGAGTTTATGCAGGTAGCCAGTAGGGCTGTACCCGAATATTCGAATATTCGTTCGTTGGCCAACTATTTGGGTTTCAATTTCATTATTCGGATATTCGTTTTTTTTAAATTGTTTTCAAAAAAATATTTTTTACCCCCTAAATGTATGCTATCAATAAAGGCGAATTGCCATATGTGACTCGTGATCGAAATCAGTCGGAAGTCGCAACGGCTCATTTCAAAATAAACGTGGATTTACGTAAAAAACAATTTTTTCGGGGTTCGGGTGTTTTGTTTGATTTTAAACAAACAAAGTCTTGGCTTTCAGAATATGAAACCTTGATTTCCAAAATCACACGATAAATACATTTTTGAAGCTTGTAAAGGGACGAAGACAGGCACCTCTCACTCGCAATCTGCTCTTCCGCATCGCCGCCCCCCCTCCCTCCGGCTGAAATTATTAATGTAAGAGTATAGTAATCATAGATAACACGGCAGGGTCCGTTACAGTTTGTTTTCATCTGATTTAAATTAAACAAAGTCTTGGCTTTCAGAATATTAAACATTAAATATTAAATATTAAATTTGTTTCGTCAAATTCAGATGAAAAATACAACTTTGAAGCTTGTAATGGCATAATTACAAGCGGAGAACGGAGTAACTTAACATCACAGCAGGCATAACAACAGCCGGTGTTTCTTGTGAGTGTTTTCCCCGGGAAACAAACACAATAAAACACAAAATTACACAAACACACACACACACACACGTATACACTTATGGTATACACACACACTCGCGAGCTTCCCCTCTAAACGAAAATATCTTCCCTCCGTAGTATTTTGATCATTTGCTCCACTAATAATCAGATCGATGGATTCCAGAGAAGAGAAAACTTTGAAGGCCTTTTTCTCAAAATGATGACTCTGTGACAGTCATTATATAATGTGACATATTTCGCTTAATATTTGGAGTAGAACAACAATCCTGATATCATTAGAAAGCTAGGAATATCCTCTTTCCAACAGTGTATACAACTCAAAATGTGTCTTCGGGTCAATGCGACTGATTTTGATGGAGCAGGTCACATATTCTTATACTATATTTATACTTTTGAATTGCACTGTTAAAATTCGGAAATATATACAATATCAGCCTGTGCTCCTGACATCACGTTCACTCACAGTCACAAACGGCACGCTTCACCTCGTTTCACACACCTGAACACAAAATGCCGAAGACTTCAGCTGTGTGGGACCATTTTAAATTGGACGACGGTAAGAAGAAGGCAGTGTGCCAAATATGCGACAAGAAACTGGCCGGTGGCACAACAACTCTGTAAAGTCACCGGATGCTGTAAATACTAGCCTATAGCTTAGCTGTTGTCAAGTTGCCACGATGAAGCTGCTTTATCCGCCGTTTAAACAGTAACGTTACACATGATAAAAACGTGCACTTACTTTGCTTGGAAAATAGTTGCAAGCAAGCAACCGAATTGTTTTTTTATATTAGTTTTTCAATTGTATCCGAATAGTGAAAATAATAGGAGCAATGTGGGAACATCTGGGGCTAAGACAATTATTGGCATACAGTTTGTTCATTTATTTTTCGTTCTTCATTTATTTAAATACTGTTTACTGTATCGGTAACAAGTATTACACTGTTAGGCCTACTGTTACGGCTATGTTATTAAAAGTATTGTTGTTACAACTTAAATCCCACCTCAGCTCCAATGACCTCTTTGAGCCATTTCAATCCGGTTTCCGATCAAAACACAGCACAGAAACAGCTCTTCTGAAAATCACAAACGACCTCTTCCTCTCCTCTGACTCCGGCAACCTGAACATCCTCACCCTCCTCGACCTCACCGCAGCATTCAACACCATCAACCACGTCATCCCGCTGTCCCTCCTCGAATCATCACTCAACATCACCGACACTGCACTCTCCTGACTGAAATCCTACCTCACCGACAGACATCAGTTTATCAACATCAACAACTGCACCTCCTCCACTGCTCCTCTGTCCCAAGGCGTCCCCCAGGGTTCGGTGCTTGGCCCCCTCCTCTTCATCCTCTACATGCTCCCCCTTGGAAAATAATTAGTCGCCACAACCTTCAATTTCACTGCTACGCCGATGACATCCAACTTTATATCTCAACAAAAATCATCACCCCACAACACACTCCACTTTCACCAACTGTCTCTCAGAAATAAAAGCATGGATGCAAACAAACTATCTCCAACTGAACAGTGCCAAATCAGACATCATCGGCCCCCAATCCCGTATCAAAGACATCCAGAATTTCAACTTCACCATTGACAGCAATACTCTATCCCCCCCTCACATCCGCAACCTCGGAGTCATCTTCGACAGTCAGCTCAAATTCAACCACCACATCAATCACATCACCAGGACCGCCTTTTTACACCGCAAAAACATTGCCCGTCTCCGCCCATCACTCTCCTCCTCTGCTGCTGAAACCCTGATTCATGCATTCATCACTTCACAACTCGACTACTGCAATAGCATCCTCTATGCGGCATACCATCCAACCTCCTCAATAAACTCCAACATATCCAGAACTCTGCTGCCCGCCTCCTCACCCACACCCGCTCCCGAGACCACATCACTCCCGTCCTCCAGAACCTCCACTGGCTCCCCGTCCGTCAAATAATCGACTTTAAAGTCCTCCTGATTACTCACAAAGCCCTCAACAATCAGGCCCCCCCCTACCTCACATACCTGCTGCACCACCACACCCCTTCCCGCTGCCTCCGCTCATCAGAAGCCAACCTCCTATTCATCCCCACCCGCACCAATCACCGGACCTGGGGGGACAGAGCCTTCTCCGTCGCTGCCCCCTCCCTCTGGAACTCACTCCCACAACCCATCAGAGACTGCACTGACCTCACCACCTTCAAAAAACTCACAAAAACTCACCTCTTTAATCTGGCTTTTAATGTGTGATTGTTTTTGTATTATTTGACTTTAACTTTAACTATATATGTATTTGTTGTTCCTTTCTTTTCTTTTCACTATATCTGTAAAGCGTCTTTGAGCACCTGTAAAAGCGCTAACAAAATAAATCTATTATTATTGTTCATTTCTCTTTACGCTGAAGCAAACTGCGCTCCATGTTGTTTTTAATGACAGGTTGAACCTATTGTTTTTGCTATACATCACCAACCAGATGCAATCCAAGGAAATATCCCAGACAGTCTTTCCTATTAGCACCATGCTATGCCAACCACTGTAGGGCTATAGAATGATCAACATTCATTTATGAAGTTGCCTTAGTTTCTCTCCCATCATTTAAAGCCAGCATTCCTCATTATCTTGTTGTAGAATATGGATACCATATTGCATTTGGCTGAGCGTCATCAGCTAGCCAGACAACAAGCCATGCACCCAAAAATAATATGCCAGGCTCTTCTTTGTCTAAAGTTGGGATACTAGATATAGAAGTAATATTCTTTCTGGGTTCATTATTCTTTTTCAATGCAAGCATGTTTAGCATTTTTTGAGAAGATGCTGCAAAGCGTTTCGGCTACAACATAATCAGCCTTTTATTTCTGTTAATGTGATTTTTAATTCTGCTTAGTGAGGATGGTTCAGAAGGTGAAGTCATGTTGGTCAGAGCACCGAGCAGGATTTAGTAATATTGGACATTGGATGTTTTCTCTGTCTTGCTAGAGCCTTGTCCATCGATGATCACCGATGGTTGATATAATGCCAGTCCTGATGTAATATCTTCAGTCTTTTGAATACACTGTACTTCATAGGTGTGCAAAGCGTGTCTTATGACATCACTCCTGTCTTCACTGCTGAGTTCAACTCCTATGAACTTTTCCTTTATAAAGTTCTGGTTGTCCCAGAAAATCTTTATTGGAGTAAAACCAAACATCTGCTGTTAGTACCCGCAGCTCTGCTCCATAAAAAGCAACATCATCCATCCATTTATTTCCAGATAACACATTTTGGAACTCATTTAGTCTCTCCCTGGAGTCTCTTCAGGACAGTTGCCACCGTTTGCAGATGCCTTTTTTCTGCACTGATTCTTGTACTAAATACATCAAAGACAAATGACATGGTTCAGGAGGGAAGCAGTTTGCTGCTGCAGGAGAGAGGGATGAGGTGTAGCAGTTGTCTGTCCTTGTGGAGCTCATTACAGACATGAGTACATACAAATGAAATCCTCTCTTTGAGCTCAATCCTGGTATAAATAAGTGTGATGCATGATTCCTGCAATGATATACCTCCTCATTTGTAACCTTCCTTGTATTCCTCTGTTGTCGTCACATTGTTTGTATGGCTGTTCCTCTCTATTCTCATAATCATATATCACTGTCAGTGTAATATCAGCTGTGGGTTGTGCACGTCCTGACTGACTCTTTTGTCCTTTGTACTTTAACAGCTTCAAAATGTAAAACTACATACGTTTGATATCATATACATAAGAGTTTATATTTAGAAATGCCAATATTGTGTTTTTTAAAATAGGCAAAAAACAGCTTTGCTCTTCTTCTCCCATACTCTTCGTCGACTCCGTCCTTTGAAACCTTGTTGTTTAAAGGATACAATTGTACATGTGATATGGACAACAGGTTGATACCCAACAGAAAAGCATTGTGGATTGTGACATTTAACATTATCTCTCAATTTAAAGTGTGATTAATGTTGTGTCCTTGTGTTCAATGTTGTTTTATTAGCTTGATTTCAATTTGACTTTTATTTCATATATTTTTAAAAGCACTTGATAAAATAAATGTATTATTATTATTACTAGTATTACTTCATAATGTATGAAGGCAGTATGCATATAGCATTTCTAATTGTATTAAAAATGATACGGTGGCCAACAGGTGCAAACCTGACCTGAAGTATTTCCATCAGAAACACAATGCACTTTCAAAAAACTATGCAAAGCAAGAATGTGCCAAAACAAATGCAATTTAAGAAACATTTTCACAAACCTGACAAAACATGCGTGTCATTTACTAAAAGCGCTGCATAAACAAAAATCTGCAAGAAGCTGAAAACACAAGTTGGTGAATATTTTCTAAAATGCTGTGTTGTTAAGTTGGTGAAGATGTTTCTTCATTTCCATGTGTGTTGGCATCTTTTAAAGGTTCAGCATGTTCCTCCTGATGGAAGTATTTTGGGCTGAATTCCATTCTTGAAAAAATTAAAATCAATTACAGAGGAAACACACACAAACAGGCCATCAAACACACACATTACACACTGGAATGACTTGTCAAACTTGTGAAATAAAACCTCATAATTGGCTTTCCCTGCTTTGAAATGGATGAGCGCGCTGAGAGCTGCAGGCGTTCGCTCTCAGCTGCAGAAGTGCTGCTTGTTTCTCCTCCTCCTCATCCCTCCGTTGCATCTTTACAATGTTTGCTCATCAAGTACATGTGTACATACTTAGCATTTTGACTATTTAGTACATTTGTCTACAATTTGAAGGCATTTTTGCAATGTGAATGATGTTGGCAGACAGTCAATGAAGTGTTGTTTTCTTTGTTCAGCTGTACATACAGTCAGTCAGGCCTTTTGCATAGCTTGAGTAACACTGACATCTGCTGGGACAGCATGTTGTAGCTGGCGAGAGAAGGCTCATCGTTTTAAACCTATGGCTGTAGGCAGATATAGAGCTGCCCTTTGTTTTGTCCTTGAGACGTTCATTAAATCGAACAATACAGTGTTAATAGGATGGGATATGATATGCTACTTACAAATGCAGCCAATGTGGTGTTGATTTGAAACATGCCTGGGACAGTGTGATGGGACTCAGTACGACATGATGCTCCATCAGTCACAATAGCACTATGTCAGACAGGGATTTATTGCACATCACTCAAAGTGACTGCAACTGCCTTATGACAATCATATTCTTGACTTAAAAAAAGCAGCTATACATTATGTTTACCAGCACAACATGCGCTAGGATTTCATTACTCCACACTAATTGCACATTATCTTGTTCTTTTTTCCAGAGAAAAAGAGATTTTTCTCTAAAGGGTATGTGAGATTATTCTGATAGGCATTTCTTGTACACTCGTAAACTATTTATGTTAATGAGTCCGTATATTTTGTGCGTGTGTTTATGCAACACATCCTCACTCCCTGGTCGGCCTATGTTGACATTATGTTAAGTCCCCTGTGTCGGCTTTTTCCAACGCAAGGGGGGGGGTCCTTAGCGTACATTTTCAACTTTCCGGGATGTCCATAGGCTTCTATATAGCTCCCTAAACGTATGTTGTAGACGACTTGAGATCGCGAGCGAATTGCTACCCGCAGATCCATTCTCACAGCGTTTATCAACCTTTGTCTTACTCAATATCAAGCCACACTTATTGTTTTTACTTCTTTATTTTAATTGAATAATGTAGGACTTTTGTTGCCGTCAGTTATAGGGAGAGTAGGGGCTCAGAATACTGAAATCTGTATCAGTATCTGTATTAATGGACGTGCCGTTGTGCGATTGCGTTGCCAGGCAACTTACAAACTTCAACTACAACCCTAATTATATTTAAAAACATTTTAGAAGGCCTCACGAAATACTTTAATGTAAATTTAAATGTAAATGTGAAGGGATGTATGCAATGTGGTGATTACATTATTCACCCACGGATCTATGGGTTGGGGTATTGTTCCTTACGGACATTTTAGTTAACCGGACTTCCTGTTGATGTGAAATACGAAAAAAAAATGTTTAAATAAAATGATACTTTATTCCGAGTGTGCTTGCTTTTCTCTTTGAAAGTCATCACATAACGGCATTGTAATACACGGTTCGGCTGCATTAAATATTACATATCTGCCGTAGTTCTCTATTTATAGAGCCCTGATGAGAAGACTTCTAGACAAACAGGAACGACTGCCGCCGAAACTGAATATGTGACGTGGATCATAAATATATCAACAATCAAACAAAATCTTCCATTTCTCTTCACACAATACGTCTCCTTGTATCAATAGTAATCCGGCTGACTTTTATATTTGATCCAATTGGTAGATAGGCTGTATGTACACCATAACGGTGCACAGCTGATAGAAAGGGACACCTGGTGGTTAAAGCACGTTATTGAAATGTATTATTTTTATTATTAGATATTAATAGGAGACACAGACAGACAAACTAATAAGGCTTTATTTAAACATTAAAGAATACTTTAGGTTAAGGTCTTATTTTGAATAAGAAAAAAGCTTTGGGAGTATAAATAATAAGCCTGACAAAGTATTAATATATTGCTTTCCTGCAATGTCAACTACTGTATGTGTAAGCACTTATTTTAACTGATATTATACATATGTATTATACTCTTATAAGATGTATGTAGATAGTATAAGAAATGTGCAGAATACGACAGTTTAATGGTGGAGGTATACACACATATTGATAGATGTCTTGTAATGCACTGTTGAGGACAACACACTCTCACTCCATAATCGTCCAGGAGCGACGTTTGGTCAGTGTCCGTGGCGTGCAGTTGTGACGCTCCTAGGCTCCTTCAGCTTCATAAAGGGAAGCAAATAGCTTTCAACTGATTGCAATGTATTCCCATCTGCGGCGGGATTTGATGCTCATGGAAGCACGGCATTCGTTTGTGTCGGCTGCCCTTAAAGGCAATGTGAGCGTCCATTCTCATTGGATAACGGAGAATTGTACACCCGGAAGTAAGTATTCCCCTTACTGTCGATTGATTTTACAGTGATATCTGCACTACTCATCGACTAAAAAACACCAGAATATCCTTGATAATTACACAACATTGATTGGTTTAAATTGTGTGCAATGCTTTTGTATTTTTCCCCTTCGATTCGGAGAAACAAATATTTTTTCGGAGTAAAGGATGGCAGAAGACACTACACTACCCAGAATCCCCAGCTATCGTTTGGAATACACCATGTGCTCTGTTTGACAAACCCCGTGATAGTCCTCAAGCTCTGTGATTGGAGAGTGTGCTCGAGGGTTACGCCGAGCCTCGAACAGCACTTGAAATGGGATGGAACCACGGCAGACTGTCCAAAACTGGATTTGAACGGGTCCACCGCGTCCCCCCCCCTCCCCCACCCCCGCCCCCAGAACTACACATGCTGACTATTCTGTTTTGCAACATGTTCTCTATCTATGGCACGTCTCTACTGGGAGTTGTAGTTTTAAAAGACGTTTTCGTATTTCCCATAATAAGAAGTTGCCAGTATTAAACTGTGTACATCCCTGGAGGTTTAGGGGATAGGAAACACTCACATTTAAAACATATAATTAATAAATGGGTGAAAATGGCTTGTGCCCATAATGGGCAGCATTAATATATATATACACACATGCCAGCTAAGGTCAGAAGAGCTTTATTTAACAGCTGGTCTTATGTTTGTGACCCCTGTTGTTAATTGATAACATTACATTACATTACATTAATTGATAAGCCTGAAACATGCACTTGTCAAGGTTCAGAGGCACATTTTGCAAATATGGCAGTAGCCATCAATCAGCTTAAGATAAGATATACTTTATTGATCCCAAGTTGGAACATTTGCGTTACATCAGCATGTGTAACAGTTGTAAATATGCAGTGGTGTTTATTTGTAAATCATTTAGTATAATCACACACATTTTGTGTTTTATATTTAATAATTCTGTGTTCTTTATTTATTGAATATTCAATACCTGACAAGGTCGGAGTTGAACAACTTGGGTCACAGGTTCCTCAACAGTGCATTACAAGCAGGGCCGCCCCTGGCCAACTTGGGGCCCCAAGCGACACTGTGAGATGAGGCCCCCCCCCCCAACCGACAGGAGTGAACATTTTTTTTTTGGAAACAAAGTAGGCTACTTTGCAAATATAATTGCTGTTTATTATTATTATCAACAGTTACTTTTTTATACAGTGAGGTAAATGGTAAATTTGCATGTATGTCGTTCAGTAGGCCTATGTGTTTACAGGTACGTCTGCATTTCCTGCCAAATACTAGCCTCTAAAAGATTAAAATATAATGAATGCAAATAAACTACTTCTACTAATAATCATAATCAATTCAATAATATAAATACTATATTATTTTATTATAATATAGTTGTAATATCGTCAAGAGAAAACATGCTTATGACATGCTAAATAACTGATACTTCTTAAATATGTATTCAAATGTAGTTCCCTCTGTCAGCAATGTATCAACAACTACACACACATTTCTATCAGTATTTCTCTGTGTTGTGGTTGACATGATGATGACTGTTAGGAGTAAAAGTTTACTTTTTATTCATGTACTTTTTATTCATGTATTTTTTCTTTTAATGTTTCTTTTATTATCTTTTACTGTTTTTAAATGCCTTTGTCTGGAAGTCTTTCATTTTTGTAAAGCACCTTGAATTGCCTTGTGTTGAAAGGTGCTATATAAATAAACTTGCCTTGCCTTGCCTTAAGGGGAGAGGCTGAGCGTCACCATGAAATGTGCAAATTGACATAAAAATGAATAAAAGGGGGAAAAATGCTCCATGTGTTTTAGGCTGTAAACTTGAACTGATATGTAAGCCAACTAGAAAGACAGTTTATCACTCTTCCTCCTGTACATTAGCAGATAAAAGGCATCACATACTTTAATGAATGGTAAATAAAGAATGCTGGAAATAACTGCATCTCCATTAGCCTGTATGCTCTGCAGAGACTGCTTTCTTCATGTCGTGAATTGCAGCTGATGTTTTAATATGGCAATTGGCAATTTGACTTATACAACATTCGCAAGTTGTACATTTGACTCATACAATAACCCACCTTCGAGTGATGCTCTAGTTTCTTCATGTTTTGTTTTTTTTCCCTCTTGCTTGCGCCGGACTGAAACTGTCTTTTCACCGACATCTCTTCACCTGCACTAGTGGCCGTATCAAAGCCGTGATTGGTCAGATGTCGATTCATTGCAACAGTGTCGGGTTACAGACGTGCTCCCCTTAGGCGCATTCACACTGCGGTACTTTTCCCACAAAGGTTCATGTGAACTTAGTTCATGTGAACTCTTTTATCGCGTTCACACCAAAAAGAGCTGGTACTAAAATTAGTTCATGTGAACCTTTTTACCCCCACGAAAGTCCCTGCTAGAGAGCAGGGACTTTCGTGCGGCTCTCTTGTGAGAAAAGAGCTATATTTCTGATTGGCTGGGCGGATTGCAAACCACGCCCCGTAAAACTCCCAAAAAGTTTTGTGAAGCCGCCATTTTATTATCCTTGCATTAGCATTATTAGCATTAGCATTAGCCCAGCGCAGAAACGCAGAGAGACTAACTTATGGCAACACAAAATAAAACATGGGAGCGGTGGAGATGAGGAGGTGTCGGCGTTCTGGCGATTTACTCGGAAGGCTTCAGTAGAAGCTGCTGGGAGTCCCAGCAGCTTCTACTGAAGCCAGTCCCCAACTCCGGGGACTTCCGGCCGGGGACTTTGGGCGGCAGTATACGCCGTGAAGTGGTTTACGGCCTGCCAGTAAGCCCAAAGCAGAAGAAGAACAAGTGACGTCAGCGGCTTCATTTGCCTAATCCACCCCCAGGGACTTTTTCCAGTGTGAACGCGATCTGTACTTAGTTCATGAGAACTAAAAAGTTCACATGAACTAAGTTCACATGAACCTTTGTGGGAAAAGTACCGCAGTGTGAATGCGCCTATTGTCACCTCTCACTCTCACTCTCGCGGGGGGTGCACAGAGAACTGAGCGGAGAACTGCGCACAGCAGCTGAGGCCCTCTGGGCGGGGCCCCCTGCGCAAGGCGGGGCCCCATGCAGCCTGCGTGATTGGCCTGTAGGGAGGGGCGGCCCCGATTACAAAACGCGATTCTGCTATCGCCGATTCGCGTTTTTCTGGAGGGTCTAATTGACATATCATATTATACACAACTACGGTGTAGTTATGCAATGAATGAAAAACTAAGATCGCAGGTTCCTCAACAGTGCATTACAAGACATCTATCAATATGTGTGTATACCACCATTAAACTGTCGTATTCTGCACATTTCTTATACTATCTACATACATCTTATAAGAGTATAATACGTATGTATAATATCAGTTAAAATAAGTGCTTACACATACAGTAGTTAACATTGCAGGAAAGCAATATATTAGTACTTTGTCAGGCTTATTATTTATACTCCCAAAGCTTTTTTCTTATTCAAAATAAGACCTTAACCTAAAGTATTCTTTAATGTTTAAATAAAGCCTTATTAGTTTGTCTGTCTGTGTCTCCTATTAATATCTAATAATACAAATAATACATTTCAATAACGTGCTTTAACCACCAGGTGTCCCTTTCTATCAGCTGTGCACCGTTATGGTGTAAATACAGCCTATCTACCAATTGGATCAAATATAAAAGTCAGCCGAATTAGTATTGATACTGTAAGGAGACGTATTGTGTGAAAAGAAATGGAAGATTTTGTTTGATTGTTGATATATTTATGATCCACGTCACATATTCAGTTTCGGCGGCATTCGTTCCTGTTTGTCTAGAAGTCTTCTCATCAGGGCTCTATAAATAGCGAACTACGGCAGATATGTAATATTTAATGCAGCCGAACCGTGTATTTATTACAATGCCGTTATGTGATGACTTTCAAAGAGAAAAGCAAGCACACTCGGAATAAAGTATCATTTTATTTAAAAAAAAATGTTTTCGTATTTCACATCAACAGGAAGTCCGGTTAACTAAAATGTCCGTAAGGAACAATACCCCAACCCATAGATCTGTGGGTGAATAATGTAATCACCACATTGCATACATCCCTTCACATTTACATTTAAATTTACATTAAAGTATTTCGTGAGGCCTTCTAAAATGTTTTTAAATATAATTAGGGTTGTAGTTGAAGTTTGTAAGTTGCCTGGCAACGCAATCGCACAACGGCACGTCCATTAATACAGATACTGATACAGATTTCAGTATTCTGAGCCCCTACTCTCCCTATAACTGACGGCAACAAAAGTCCTACATTATTCAATTAAAATAAAGAAGTAAAAACAATAAGTGTGGCTTGATATTGAGTAAGACAAAGGTTGATAAACGCTGTGAGAATGGATCTGCGGGTAGCATTCGCTCGCGATCTCAAGTCGTCTACAACATACGTTTAGGGAGCTATATAGAAGCCTATGGACATCCCGGAAAGTTGAAAATGTACGCTAAGGCCCCCCTTGCGTTGGAAAAAGCCGACACAGGGGACTTGACATAACGTCAACATAGGCCGACCAGGGAGTGAGGATGTGTTGGTTTATGTGGAGGTTTGGAGGGGTGTGTGTGCTCTCTCCATTTTATTCTAAGTCAGTCTGTGTCTGTTGATATTCATCTTGCTAATTTACAATTCACTCACTCCTGCAAAGACTCAATTTGTCCTGACCTTAGTTGTTGCCCAGAGACTTCGACAGAATGAGTTTATATTCATGCTTTGGGGCTCAGAAAGAGACATACCATTTTGTGCCAATTTGTGTGTGAGTGTGTGAGTGTGTGCGTGTGTGTGTGTGTATGCTTTTGAATGTTTGTGTTTGTGAGTGATCAGATGTCATTAAGACCCAATTAGGTCCAAATTGCTGTTTGTTACTTATCTGAATAATAATGACCCCCTACCCCAAAACAACTCACTGCTCAGAAGGCGTGACGCGCCTCCATTAGCCGAGCCAGAGTGAGTCAGAGGGATCATCTCATGTTTGGCCATCTTATGGAAAATGAACTGGATCGCGCTGCCAGCACTGTGAAGCTTCCACAGACCATGTAATACAATCTTTTTTTTCCCCTGTCTGACTGGCCGGTGAAAGAATAGCAGATGAATCCTGCTCCCTCTCCATGATGGTATTTTGATTTCAGTTTCCCATTTCCAGTTTATCACAGTTTGATAAGGTCACCTCACGCTGTCACCTGCAGTATCCAACTCCATTTACTCAAGCGCCCTGAAATGCTATTATCAATATGAAATATTGTCCAGACAGACAACAGCTCTTGCAGCGAGGAAACATCAATGTTAACTGTTCAGAAATCAAGCCCTTGCCCCAGGTGCCATCCACTATCTGTCTTCTCCAGGGAATACAAACAAAAAATCTCCAGCAGGGTTGACTAATCCCCTGCTTGTTTGTAGTGCTGCTGCGATTCAGCAAAACAAGATTATCCCAATCGCTGCTGCTTACAATTTGGCCCCCCAGATTAAATGATAAATGCCAAGAAATATTTATTCTGTTGAATAAACTCCAAAATCCATTCCAATAGATTGCATTTATTTGAGTTATTGCATAGTAATAGCTTTTCTGTATGCAAACCTCCCAGACTGTCAATACTGAATGTGAGGACGACTCAGCTGTGAGATATTACGATCGGGATGACCCAGATTCCTTCCTCCTGCCTCTAATGAGTCACTCGGTGATATACTTTTTACATTTACTTCTTCTATCAATCGTTGGCTGTAAATGCTGTAATTCTGATATGAAAAAAGGCGAGAATAAGGCCTGGAGCTACGTTTGTTGAATATAAAAAGCCAAATAAATAGATTGAACAATGTGTAATGAGTGATTAATTATTTGAACACGATTCAAGATGGGTATAACCATCCTAATTGATATTAGTGTTTTCTTAACCTAAAAGCTTATTTATGAATAACATAATTTGAAATCACTTATTGAAATACCCTTTACTTTAAATGCATGATAGTTTGTGAAAATTGCACATTGGGCTGTGTAAAGTCTCACAGGAATGATTAAGAGAAATAAAGCAAATATTTCCAAGCTGGAAGGAGAGATGCCCGACCGCTCAATATCATGTCCCATACAAGCTAGAATAGTTTACGCTGACAGGCGCTGATTGTATCGGAGGGCTGTTGTCGCGAATCACAAGGACGGACTCTGGTTCCCAGGTGTCATTTCTAGATGATATCGGTCCCAGGTTGTTACTTTGAAGGTTTTGGCGGATGATGTGCCATAAAGTAGAACATGTGAATATTGTTGTACATGCTAAAACTTAAATTAACAGCAAACAAGTATACTTCTTACAAGAAGAACAATACATATTTTTACAGGAATCATTCGGCATCACTAGATTATAAATATTTAGATATCTGGAGACTAACCAATCAGAGCAGACTGGGCTCTGGTTTCAGACAGAGGGTGAAAAGATGTGCTGCAGCCCAGGCAGTATGAGAAAAAAAAATTGCTTTTTGAACATTAAAGCATGAAGACATGTCACAGTAGAGACACTGCATACTGATATGAACCTGAACATTAGCAGAATACGGGCCCTAGAATGAATAGCTTAGTTAAAGGTCACCTATTGTGCAAAATCCACGTTTTCATGTATTTTATACATAAACATGTGTCCCCTCTGTGTAAAGAGATTCTGAAAGTTTCAGGAAAAAAAGATTCTCTCTCTTTTTGTCCTGAGGAACAACCTTCCTGCTTTCTTACAGTGCAGACGCTTTTCTGTTTGCTCTTGCCTCCGCTTACTTTTTTTATGCTGATTTTCCTATTTTTATTTTCTGATAACTTCGAGCAGCGGCTCCTGAATATTAACTTATCACTGGGACAATTACTCTTCGTAAATAGATAAAATAGATAGATAAAATATTTTTACGACGACCTCCGTCTTACGCGTGGCCTAGCAACAGCTAAAGCCTGGTACTGCATGCTATTTAGCTAGTGTTATGCTGTGTTCGTTATTCTCGCGTCCAGGAGAGAAGCTTTAAAAGGAGACTAAATGGAGTCTCTGAGAAGGTTCAAATTGTACTTTAATTAAATGGCGCGGTAATGTTACAAGCATAAGATGATTCAGAGAGGAGAGAAAGGCTGCAGCTTCCTCTCGCAGTCGCGGCCGTGAAGAAGAGAGACCACAAGCCTTCGTCTTTCCCGCTTGCTGGCTGTTCGCTCCTCCTCTCTGGGGGCTGTGGTGACGTAGGGGACTTCCCCCCTCGTTCTTCTGTGTCCGATATTTCGTTAAACAGAGGATTTCGACATTTTACATCCATTGCTTACTTCCACATGCCTTTTCTCCTCCTTATCTCTTAACTTTATATGTAATACATGTTAATCAATAGCCACTTTACTGATACTAATGGACGGTAGTCCCGGATGTCGTCATGAAGGATTTTCAGAATAAAAGCTTGGTATTGAGAACTTCCGTTTTTTTCCAGAATAAAATAGCATTTAAACTGACGGTATGTTTAAGGTACATTATGCTATCAAAACATTGATTTTAATTTCTAACACTAGTTAGCAACAAAATGCCTCTGTTCTCTACAGATGACTTCCACAAACTTCTACAGAAGATGGCCATGTTGGAAATGAAAATGCAGTGGTTGGAATTTAACGTGGAAGTGAATGGACTAGGTTGGAATGACACCACTTTACCAGTGCTGCAAAAGAATAGAGAAGGGTATGCTAACTCACAGCTAGTTAGCAGCTACAAGGGTTCCAAGGAACAGGAGTGCTGTGTACCGGGTAATACATCAACAAGTGGTAGTCCTCCCTGGAACTCTCTGGGTGCAAAGCCTAAGAGTAAATCATTTCCATGGGATTTGGGAGGACGGATAACAGGCAGAGCCCAGCGCTCTGAAATCTGTGATGCGACCAGCTGGCTTGCATTGTTATCACCCAGGAAGAGCGCCTCTTCAACCCCTATTCATACTAGGAAACAGCCGTGGACAGCTGATGACACTATTGTATACTCATGTGCTCCTTCTCTGGATATGGCCGTTTCCAATTTAAAATCTGATTTTATCACGCTGCAGCATGCACTTCTTGATTCCAAACTGCTTTTGAACAGTTAAAGTTCCCTCGTAGGTGGTTAAAGTCCCCTACGTGTGCCGTTTTCGTTAGAAGACCCTGGTTCGGAGGACACCAAAAAAGTCCTAGAAAAGACAATTTAAACTTAACTAATGTGCATTTAAAGAAAAAGAAAAGAGGAATAGTTTTGGCGAAAACTAAAAAGGTAGGGGTACAGGAATTAGTTTTGGTTTCAAGATCCTGGTTCACGGAGGATACCAAAAAAGTCCTAGAAAGACAAGGTAAACTTAACTATGTGCATTTAAAAATAAAAAAGAGGAATAGTTTCGGCGAAAACTAAAAGGTACCATGGGGTCAGATTATAATTTTCCAAAGACTGGTTCGTTTAGATGTGTGTATCTCACACTGCACTGTAACTGTGATTCATGTATCTTTGCTTTTAAATGAGTGTTTTTAAATGTCATTTTATATCATTACTTTTAAATGAGTGTTTTTAGATATCAATTCATAATATGTTTCTTAAATGCTATTAATGTCTTTCATCTTTGTAAAGCACTTTGAATTGCCTCGCGTTGAAATGTGCTATATAAATAAACTTGCCTTGATCCATTTATATAAAAACCTGTCTGAAAATCAGCTGATCAGATTTTGGCCACTTTGTGATGTCATAACGATTTTTTGGCTTGTGCAACCATTAGCCCCCCCCCCCCCCCCCCCCCCCCCCCCCCACCTTATCAACCTTATCACCTGAATCTCCTCCTAGAGCGCCATTGTGTTCTTTGTTACCAAATGTCTCTCAGAGGGGCGTGGGGAGGGGCTCCTTATTCTCATCTAAAGTAACAGACAGAGAATCAGCACTTTGGAAACAGGGCTGAAACAGAGGGGATTATGGGATGCTGCAATGATCTGTTTGGTGTTTCAGCCAATCAGAGATAGGCTATGTATATATCTGAGACCTATAATATATTGATGGAAAACAGTATAATAGGGGACCATTAAGTTATTTTTGCCATAGGAATGGAAGTCACAGGTTGTTGTGACTAATCTGGTGAAGCAGGGAGGGGAACACAGTGTTAGTTGAGCTATACTGTAGAATATTTACATTTAGAAACAGTGTCACCATTACATTGTTTTTCCACTGCTCTACTCAGTGCATATCTATGAAACATTTATGGTGTCGCTATCAAATATGTTTGTGTAGGTTATGAGTAAATAAATATACATGACTTATTCTTATACAATTTGTCCTAATAAATATTGGCCTTATAAATACAATGTTTGTGTAAAGACGCACAATAGCAAACCTGAACACGACACTAGGGTTAGTTCTTAGATTGATTAAAGTTCAGACTGTGACACACAACATTGTTAAACAACCTTTTAGTTACAAAACCCATCTACAGTAGATAAAGGATTAGTTCAGGGGTGACACATACTGTCAGAAAAAAACTACCCATGATACAGAAGTTTTTAGAAACTGCTGGGGAAACTGAGATGATGCAGTTAAGACAGGACAGAAACCATCCTGGCAGTTCAGCTGGAAACTGATAGGATGCAAATGATCACGTTGAGCATTATGTTTAAATATAGATAGCTCAAAATATCAGAACAGAAGGAGGAATGCCTGGTAGCTGATGCTCAAACTCAGTACACACCCTAACCGTGCATTTACACTCACGTTGCCAATGAACATATTAGTGCTAGTTATATTTAACCAGATATATTTTGTGTTGGGACGGTGTTTTTTTCTATTCTGGAAATGATTGCCCATCATTTTAGTTGTGAAAACCTTTAAAGAGATGCTAACAATGTGCTAACACACTGTGCTGATTGTTGTTAAAAAGATGTTGTTATGAGCCTAAAGAGTTCCCAGCAAGATAAAGATTGTGCATTTACTATGTCAAATGTATGTAGCCTTGAGTGTGTGCACGAAGCCGACGCCAATCCCCACATGATCTCACGGCCCTGGGAGAGCTGCCATACAGTACACATGTCACTGTGGAGCTGTGTGCTGCAGGCTGTGTGTCCCTGATGGAACAATGGAGCCCATGCAGCGTGTGTGGACAGATACATGCACAAGCGAGAAACCGTGTGAGGAAGTAATGAGACGGACAGAGAGAATGTGTGTGTGTGAGCATGAGCTGGCTTGCAAGACTTGTTTCCTTCGTCGCCTTCCTCCCCTGTGTAGATCACACAGAGGATCAGCGTGACAGTCGGTACAATAGGGGAGCAGATACAGATCAGCTTTCATAACGGCACTGAGGCCAAGTTGCTCGTCACATTATATAAATGAGCACGGCTGCTGATTTCTATAATACATCACTGCGTGTTTGAACACAGCAAGATCCCTCCAATGATTCAGCGTTCATATATTCATCAAAGAACACAAGGCCCTGCATATCTCAGAGGGTGGTTCTTCTCATGCACCTCATAATGAACACATAATGATATATGGATGATAGTACAAGGTGAGTAACAGTAGAAACAAAGTGAAGCACAGTTCAGGGGAAATGGCTCCAAACACCTGCTGTGAATTATAAAGAGTGTGTGTTAGCAGATTCCATCATTTGTTTAACATCATAGTTCTTTCTTTGCTGCTTCACATAGACACACTGAAAAAACGGAAACATTTACTTTAATTACGTTTATTATGTCAACAAATTACACATTACATTACATTTAGCTGACGCTTTTATCCAAAGCGACTTACAATAAGTACATTCAACCAGGAAGATACAACCTTGAAGAAAACAGAATCATAAAGTACATCAGGTTTCATAGAGCCAAACATTTCAAGTGCTACTCAACTGGCTTTAGAAAAGCCAGTCCTTTATTAGTATAAAAGTGCTTCGTTAATAATTCTTTGTTAGTAATTCTATCACACATAACTGTATTAGGTTATTTGAAAGCATAATATTAAGTTGAAATATGTTAAACTTAATATTATTGCTTTAAATTAACCTAATACAGTTATGTGGAATCTGTTGACATAATACATTTAATTAAAGTCAACGGTTCAGTTTTTTTTAGTGCAGGTTCATCATTTGAAAACACATATAATCATTTAATCAGTTCCTATTGTTACTGAAAGAAAGCCTATGGAATTGTGTGCAGAGTGAGAGGATAAATCACAATTTTCTGCATCCCAGGATGTGATTGATATTCATATATACCAGCCTGATGTTATATGCAACCCGGTATCACGGCAAGACGTGAACATGTGACGATTTACCATGCTGGGAGACGTGAAGATGTCACGGTTTCGTCCCCTTCAAACGTGACAGCTACACGGTATTGTTAACCCATGTTAACCAGTGGAGAAATAACCGGAAATACCAAGCAAATGCTACCCCGACGTAATGATTTATTTTGTAATAGTCACACTCGATTACAGCGATTTTCTTGTTGCCCCAGCTGGTCGACACCTCTTTTAGCAGAAACAAAGGCTACATTAATGTATTAAATCGATGTTAATCCATGCGTGTGGATGTGGAATTAACGGACGTGACGTTGTGCGATTGAGTTGCCAAGCAACAGCTTCGGTTCATGTTAATTTACAAACTATTCAACTACAACCGTAGTTATATTTAAAAACATGTTAGAAGGCCTCACGAAATACTTTAATGCACATTAAAATGTAAATGTGAAGGAATGTGTGTATAACAAAATACATCGGTCATTAAACGAAACCGGAAACAGACGTAGGCAAGATCCTCAGCTCGATGATTGGATGGTTATCCGCAATGCATGCTGGGATTTGGTGTTTATGTGATGTGAAATCTGAAAACGTTTTTTAAAAATACAATAATACTTTATTCCGAGTGTGCTTGCTTTACTCTTTGAAAGTCATCACATAACGGCTTTGTAATACACGTTTCGGCTGCATTAAATATTACATATCTGCCGTAGCTCTCTATTTATAGAGCCGTGCTGAGAAGACTTCTAGACAAACAGGAGAACTGCCGCCAAAACTGAAGATGTGACGTGGATCATAAATATATAAGCAATTAAACAACATCTTACATTTCTTTTCACACAATACGTCTCCTTGCAGTATCAACACTAATTCGGCTGACTTTTATATTTGATCCAATTGGTAGATAGGCTGTATTTAAACCATAACCGTGCACAGCTGATAGAAAGGGACACCTGGTGGTCAAAGCACGTTATTGAATTGTATTATTTTATTATTAGATATTAATAGGAGGATGTGCAAAACAGACAAACTAATAAGGCTTAATTTAAACATTAAAGAGTACTTTAGGTTAAGGTCTTATTTTGAATAAGAAAAAAGCTTTAAGAAGAATATGGAGGGATGAAACCCTCTTGAAACCGCAGGTCCTTCCTTCCTGCAGCGGTCAGACTTTACAACCAGCACTGCCCCTTGAAGACCCTCCTACACACACCACAACACAGACTATAACACCCCTTGCTGCTAAATACAAACCAACTTTGTGCAATATGTGCTATATGTGCAATATATATATGCCATTAATAACTGTGTAATTTATACCTGGCCACTAAATCAATATATATGCCGTTTTGTTTTTGATCTGTATTTTTGACAATTATGTAACTTTTTATCTTTTTTTTAGCATATTGTTTATTTTATTATAACTTAGTACTTTTTTAGCATATTGTTTATTTTATTATAACTTAGTACTTTTTTAGCATATTGTTTAATTTATTATAACTTAGTACTTTTTTAACGCATGTAAGATATGCAACACTAAGCTGTCTGTGGCTCTTTCCTGCTGTAACGCTGCACATTTCCCCTCTGTGGAACTAATAAAGGTATTCTGATTCTTTAATGGTCACACATGCAGAGCACACAGCACACACAGTGACATTTGTATCTACAGATAAATATTAAGCCTGACAAAGTACTTAACGTCTAATATATTGCTTTCTTGCAATGTTAACTATGTTTAAGCACTTATTTGTTTATTATTTGTTTATTATTAAACTGATATTATACATATGTATTATACTCTTATAAGATGTATGTAGATAGTATAAGAAATGTGCAGAATGACAGTTTAATGGTGGAGTATACACACATATTGATAGATGTCTTGTAATGCACTGTTGAGGAACCTGCGACCCAAGTTTTTCATTCATTGCATAACTACACAGTAGTTGTGTATAATATGATATGTCAATAAACCTTAGCTTAGGAAATCTTGAAAGGGATGTTCAAACTAGTCATTATATACAGTCTTTAATGAACTATTAGCAGAGAATAACGAGTAATGAATATACTTTATAGGGATCCTATTAATATCTAATAATAAAATAATAAAATAAAATAACGTGCTTTGACCACCAGGTGTCCCTTTCTATCAGCTCTGCACGGTTATGGTTTAAATACAGCCTATCTACCAATTGGATCAAATATAAAAGTCAGCCGAATTAGTGTTGATACTGCAAGGAGACGTATTGTGTGAAAAGAAATGTAAGATGTTGTTTAATTACTTAATTACCACGTCACGTTTTCAGTTTTGGCGGCAGTTCTCCTGTTTGTCCAGAAGTCTTCTCAGCAGGGCTCTATAAATACAGAACTACGGCAGATATGTAATATTTAATGCAGCCGAACCGTGTATTACAAAGCCGTTATGTGATGACTTTCAAAGAGTAAAGCAAGCACACTCGGAATAAAGTATTATTGTATTTTTAAAAAACGTTTTCAGATTTCACATCACATAAACACCAAATCCCAGCATGCATTGCGGATAACCATCCAATCATCGAGCTGAGGATCTTGCCTACGTCTGTTTCCGGTTTCGTTTAATGACCGATGTATTTTGTTATACACACATTCCTTCACATTTACATTTTAATGTGCATTAAAGTATTTCGTGAGGCCTTCTAACATGTTTTTAAATATAACTACGGTTGTAGTTGAATAGTTTGTAAATTAACATGAACCGAAGCTGTTGCTTGGCAACTCAATCGCACAACGTCACGTCCGTTAATTCCACATCCACACGCACGGATTAACATCGATTTAATACATTAATGTAGCCTTTGTTTCTGCTAAAAGAGGTGTCGACCAGCTGGGGCAACAAGAAAATCGCTGTAATCGAGTGTGACTATTACAAAATAAATCATTACGTCGGGGTAGCATTTGCTTGGTATTTCCGGTTATTTCTCCACTGGTTAACATGGGTTAACAATACCGTGTAGCTGTCACGTTTGAAGGGGACGAAACCGTGACATGTTCACGTCTCCCAGCATGGTAAATCGTCACATGTTCACGTCTTGCCGTGATACCGGGTTGGTTATATGTGGGTGGTAAATAAGCAATCAGAGCATCATATGAGACATAAATCAGTTTGCTTAGGCTTGATCAAAGCCTTTTAACCCGTGAGGTTGTGATATCAAATACACATTTTTATTTAGACACATTAAATGGAAACAAATGTGGTTTCACTGCAGCTTCTGAGAAGTGTTACCAATGGAATTTAACATATGAGTCATCCATCACAGCAGTTTGAAATGATTCACTGGTGCACAAAGAAGATGTGAGATGGAACGAAATATAATTCTTCTTCTTCAGCCTGCAATTACATCTCCAAGACTTTATTCAAAAACAGATGCAGGGCACAATCTTTCAGCACTTCATTGAAATGCGTGTAGAAAACTAAACCCACATATTTTAAAAGTGCATATATTCAGCATATCTATAACCCTGCTGCGCTGTGGAAAAAAGTCAACAGCCTGAAGCGTATGATAATGAATTGTTCCTTGTCTGCACTGAGTCTGATTGCCACTGGGGGGCAAAGTAGCACTATCAACATTTAGCAGCAATGACCTATTTTCAAATGTTGTGCTCGTCTCATGCATTTGTTGTTTCCCCTTTGAAACGAAAATATGCATGTGAGCATAAACATATCATTCATTACCATATCAATCGGCGGTGCTGAATGCTGTGTCACTGCAGCAAAGGCCAAGCATATCATTAACAAGCTATGGACATCAAATAACGACACCTCATTTTCCCCTCTCTTGTCATTAGCAGAGACACACAGAGAGGGAGGGAGGTGTGGGAAGCAAAACGATGAGAGCTTTTCAAAGTTCTCATACCTGATTCTCATTTGTTTGTCCCAGCTCTACATTATAGTTATGGTTTTTGGTAGACTTAACAGGATTTAAGACCACAGCTATGTGGCCATAAATAATCCACCTCCTCAAGTATCCTTTTAAACTTCAAAGAGATGCTGGCTGAAGATTAGCATGTTGCTTTCACTGTAGGGGGAAACGGCTAAAAATAGTTGTGTTCTGGGGGAAGGCATTCTTTGGTTTGGAGGACTGGGTAGTTGTTTTCTGTCTGGGAGCAAATACATCATGCATGGCTGAGTATCTGCTCCCAGTGCTGTTGATTTAGTGTTCTACCAATAACTGCTGTGTCTTCGGGTGAAGTGCTGATGAACCTGCAGCACCCCAGAGAGGTTCATTCAAATAGAAATAAGAAATCCTTTATTCCTCCCACAGCGGGAACATTTATATTGTTACAGCACAAAGGGGATAGTGCAGTTAAAAGGAAAAGCTAAATGAGTAGACCAATGAAAGGAGTGCAGAAGAAGCCAAGCCTGATTGGAACACGAATAGTAGTTTCTATCAATTAAAAACCCTCCTCCTAAAAATATAAGATTAACATTTTGAGAATCTTTTACTATTAAATAGCTCCATGTTGTCACAGTTTACGCACAAAGCTCACTCCTTCCTTTTTCTGAGAAAATGTTTTGTGCTTATCACTCTTTTTTTAAGCAGTGAAGGCTGCAGCATCTTTTGTTTGGATTGAGAGGCACCATTAGAAAAGGATACAAATTGTATAAACATCATTTTTTGTGGACCATAAATGCTCTAAACCAGACAGCACCATAACATAAAAATAAAATCATATAAATAATATAAGCAGCGTTTTAAATATACAGCCATGTCACAGAAAAGTAGCAGCAACCCTCGGGCTAACGCTGTTAGCACGGTTAGCTGACATGTTTACATCCATGCAGAGACAATCCCTATCATAAATATGAATTCAGAAGTCAGATATTTTAAGTTAGCGCTGAGAAATACAACACTGATTTTGCAGCAGTGAAATAATATAGGCTTACATTTAATGATTTAAAAAAGACAAATATGTTATCTGCGTTTTGTCTGCATATCCTTCCATCATTATCACAACGGCAGCTTTGGTTTTCTCTGCAGATGTGGGACAGCATCTTCCCCTATTCATAAACAGGCTGTAAGCCAGGTAGCTTTCACTCCACAGTGAGATATTATTTTAGTTTATTTGTTTTTATTGGCTTGTTCAGTTGTGATTGTGACATGAGTCAGCAATTTTTTATGGCATTTTTTTCTGTTTTTTTCGACAGTGTATCTATAACTGGTAACCTTATTATAATCTGGCTTTTAAAATAGCTATTTAAGTTTTCAGTCTTGTTGAATCGCACATTATAGTTTTTTTGGTATAACCCATTCGTTCCCACTGTGCTTAATTAGGGTCAAAGTATGGTTAAGCTTTGGTTTAAAATCAGGAAAATATATGGTTGTGATTCAATTGTAAAAATACTTGTTACAGTTGCATTAGGGAGGCGTGTGGTACAGTGGGTTGTACGTTGGTGTTCGGATCAGGGGGTCACAGGTTCAAACCCCACTGCAGTCAGCATGTCGTCGTGTCCCTGAGACTCTTTACCCAAAATTGCTCCTGTGGGGATTGTCCTCAGTATTGAGTATGTAAGTCGCTTTGGATAAAAGCATCTAACAATTGACATGTAATGTAATGTAATGCATTAAAGGATTTATTTAACTTACTTATAATAAATAATAGGGGTGTAACGGTACACGTACCCGTACCGAAATTATTCGGTACGGGCCCTTCGGTTCGGTACAGGTGTGTACCGAAGTGTACCGAACGAATATAACGTTAAACGTAAAAAATTGAGAACGTGAACAACTTTTTGGAAGTAATCTCAGGTGCTGCGTCGCAGCATTCAGAGTAATTTGCTCACATTGGGTTCAACGCGTCATAGAGCGAGCAAGTCATTTCATTGGATGAGAGGCATACTATGAGAGCTGGTCAGAGGGATGCGTTCAAATGTAGTCAGTAATTTGAGGAACTGTCGAAAATTAATGGCGAACGCAGATAAAGTTGAGCTCGAAAATCCTCCAGCATCATTGAAGTCTCCGGTTTGAGAACATTTTGGTTTCGCAGTTACGTACAAGGATGAAGGACAAAGACAGGTGGACCGAACCAAAGCTGTTTGTCGGCATTGTTCAACTAAAATTGGTTACGCGGCTGGCAATACATCAAGCTAGCACACTCTTGAAAAGGCATCACCCGAACGTGAATATCACCGGTACCAAAAGAAAGAAAAGAAAAAGACTGAAGTGCAAACCCAACTCCCGCTAGCATGTTAGCCTCCACCACTCGCAGAGAGTTCAGACCGAGCCAAAGCTGTTACAAACACCAAATATCCTTATGTTGCCATGTTAGCAAAGCGCTACCTGGCTGTATCTGCTACCTCTGTCCCTAGAGAGGGTGTTCTCCACAGCAGGAGACATTGTTAGTGCCAGCAGATCTGCCCTTTCGGCAAGCAATGTGGACAAGTTAATTTTTCTTTAAAAAAACATGAAAATACAATGACAAGCAAGTCATAATGTCAAGCTGGCTGCTTAGGAACTAGTACAGTTCAGTTCAAATACAGATTATTTCAGTGAATCGAAAAGCTGCACCTTAATGTTTATTTTATTTTATATTTTTTTTAGTGAAGATTCACAGTTTAATAAAAAATAAAAAATCCAAAACTAATAGTTTATGTTTTGTGAGTACTAGTAGCCTACAGTAAAGTTCAAATACAGATTATTTCAGTTCATCGAAATGCTGCACCTTAATGTTTATTTTATTATATTTTGTATTTATTTGAGTGAATACATTATTCACAGTTTAATAATAATAAAAAAAAAATATATATATATATGTTTTATTTTGTGAAAAAAAATTCTGCTGTACCGAAAACGTACCGAACCGAACCGTGACCAAAAAACCGAGGTACGTACCGAACCGAAATGTTTGTGAACCGTTACACCCCTAATAAATAACTTTAAACATAACAGCCCTGATCTCCAACAACTGAACACGACATGGGGTACATGCTTTTTTAAAGCTTTCATTTCCTCATTCCTTTTAGTCATAGACTATACATGTTCTTATTAAGTATAATTCTCCACACTAATAGAAAGTGTTAAAAATGAATATATAAAGTGTGCAATCTTTATTTGAAGGCTCCACACACAGAGCAGAATGAGCCCCCGGAGCCCCCCCCCCCCCTCTCATTGCTCTGTGACAGCAGCCGCTAATGAAAGCCTCCGTGAGTCAAGCAACACTCGGTCGACCACATTCATATTCATTAATGCAAAATTGAATGTTAATACAAACTATGAGAGTGTAAACAAAGATCACTTACAAATTGAGTATATCAGCAGTTGAACATTACACACACACACACACACACACACACACACACACACACACACACACACACACACACACACACACACACACACAACACACACACACACACACACACACACACACACACACACACACACACACACACACACACACACACACACACACACACACACACACACACACACACACACACACACACACACACACACACACACACACACACACAAAATGTATTGTTGAGGGGTTCAGCCTTTTAATAATTTATTTCCAAACATCAGCAAGTGATTCATTATTTAACTCAGTGGTAGGTAGAATCTCTGCCAAAAAACCAACCTGTGTACAGTTATACACGCAAAGCACGTTAGAGTGAACCGCACACTGGAAAAAATTCTGCTCCAAAATCAAGTTAAAGTGTAAGAAAAACAAGGTGTGTTTGAGTTAGGGCTGTGTGATTATGGCAAAAATCATAATCACGATTATTTGGTCAATAATTGATATCACGATTATTTTGACGATTATTCATTGACCATTTATTGAACTTTAAAACAAATAATATTTTACCAATAAACAAGATCAATAAATGTGTTGGAGCGCACTTCCAAAACCATACTAAACATATATTAATATGATAAATACAAATAAATTAGACCAAAATAAATGAAATCAAACATGTTGCAGTGCACTGTCACAACCTACTGAAAACTCCTTAACATATAGCCAACATGTTGGTTCAACATATTCAACATATTCCACTCAGTTAAACGTTGAAGGCTGGCCAACCGTCATGGTCCAGAAGTAACAGGAAATAAATGTTGAACTACAATTTAAGACCAAATAAAAATGTTTAGGCCACCATGGCAAATGCTGGTAGGGCTGCTCGTGTCATCTCTTAAAGATTTTTTGCAAGAAATACCAGCCTGTTTACATGGTCTGGTTTCAGAGATGAGCGCAGGCAGGTGACAATATTGCCACCTGTACTGAAGACCCTCTCTGAAGAGGAACTTGTGGCAGTGCTGCCACATATGACACAGGAAAAAAAGAAAAGACTCTGAAGAACCCTTTCTTTGCCATTATATAAAAATAGTGTTGCTACAAAAGTATAAATTAGGCTTACTAATAAGACAACTCAGATCTGAAGCTACACAGTAATCTGCTGCAGCAACAGTGCAATAAAAAAGACAACATTAATAGAATCAAACCCATTTTTTGTTGCATTTTATTAGAGTATAAAAATAAATGCCTTTAAAATAGGATGCAAGCAACACTAGTTTCTGAACTGATAGACTATAATCAATTTAAACAGAACAGATCTTAATGTTTGCATTCTTATACCATTTTGTACAATAATTATCATGAATAAATTCAAACAAACCAAAACTTACAGCAGATTAATAACGGTATCTAAATTGAGTTTTTATTATATCAAAAACCTGTTGAATTGCTGCTGTTATTTTTACTGTCCCACAAAAGAACGTCGCAGCCTCCAGGAAAGCTTCGTTCATAACTTCGCCGTCTTCGAAAGACTTCATGTGTTTCGCAAGAACGTGACTGACACGATAAGATGCTATGGTAGCAGCCTTGCTCTTGTTGTTGGGCCTGGTGAAAATGGACTGCTGTGCATTTAGCTGTGCTCTCAGGCCCCTCCCCTTTTGGAGCATAGGGCAGAATTAGGAGGGAATTCCGTCTCGTAGCGTTTGTGCAGTTTTGAAATGCCGCTCCTAAATTACCCTTCTTCGATAAAGCCACGCTCGCATTGCAGATGAGACAGATGGACTTTGAATTGGAATAGATACAAAAATAATGATCCTCCCACTTGGAGTGAAAATTATATATTTTGGGCTTTTTTGCTTCTGCCATAATTGCGGTCTTGTGTGTGTGCGGACTGTCACTCCTGTTGACCATCCATGCTGTTGACACGGACAACGTCAGCGAACTAGTGCACTGCTCACCAGCCACGCCCGGACACATGGGGTGAGGCCGGCCAATCACAAAGCTTTGATGCGTTCAAGTGCATTATTCTGGCACGGGAACATTATGTTACAGGACATTAACGATAAAACAGAATATTGTTGTTCTATTTTTAGACACATCTCGCGATCGACTGGGAATCTCCCCGCGACCCTTCTTTTTAACTAGTTGCTGCTCTTGTTCTGACATCTTCGCTTGCGCTGAACACTCACAACACATGTCACTCCCACGTGGCCGAGTGGGCTTTTAGGGAGGGGCGAAAGCGCACCCAGCAAAATAATCGTATTTTGTCAATTATGCTGTTTTCCTAATCGTCGCAAGCCATAATCATAATCGCGATTAAAATACGATTAATTGCACAGCCCTAGTTTGAGTGTAATAAGTTAAAAAAAAAAGAATAGAACAAGTGAAAATTAGCTTGGTAAGATTTCTTGAAATAAGATGGGATATTTAGATGAATGAAATCTTGAAATTAGCTGGGAAAACATCTTTGAAATGTATGTTAACAGAATCAGGAAATGTTGTGTTACATAATAAGCCAGAAAATGCTCAAAAGTTTTCTGTTTTCGGAGATGGCGATTTTTCAATCGAAATTGGTTTTCTTAAAGGTCCCATGTCATGCTTTTCCGGTTATCACCCGTCCCCTTCTGTGTTATGCAGGTTTTTATGCATGTAAACGGTCTGCAGAGTCAAAACCCCTCAAAGTACATCCTGTAGGGAGTAAAACTCTAACACAGAGTTCCCCAAAACGCCTCATTGGAGATTTCTCATTTTCCAACGTTTTCTTCCTGGGTATCGTGACGTAGGGATTCCCAGTAGCCACGCCCAGAGCTATGGCCGCACCCTCTGCCAGCCGAACATATATAATGTTGGAAGCTCAGGTTCAGTTCAAAACTGTATCCAGTAATGCCAACGAGGGTCTGTTTCCTGTCTTGTGAGGGGAAATCTTCAATGTATGCCTTACCGAGGGCAGAACCACGACGAAGTCAGTGGTTGACATTTCTTGTTAACACTGTTCCTTCAGATGTTCGAGCCTGTATTGCACTGTGTGCGCGGCATTTCACGGACCAAAGCTTCGCAAACATTGCAGCGATTCATGCCGAATGTGCAGAGCCTAGGACACTGAAGGACGATGCTGTTCCTACTTTGTTTGGACCAGCGGGAGATTCGGGTACACAACCTGTAAGTATTCATTGTTATTTGTGTATTTATGATATTTAAAACAAACAAGGTATCTACCACGACTGTTTTTCGGGCTGCTAAGCCATTGACACAGTGCTAACTGGGCTAACTAAGTTGCTAGCGTTTCCATATATCAACTCCAATGTCAGCAGATGGCCTTACATGTATCTCATAGCAGGAGAATGTCTGCATTCACACACAAAATACTCATAGACAGTATACTCCGGGTGATTTACCGTACGGTCAGTCGCAAAACTTAATTACATTATAGTTGGCGTTCCTAGCGTGTATGCTACCGAGCTAAACAAGAAGGCTACCAAGAGCTCGTTTCCGTGGGGTGCGTGGCTTTCGACTGAAATACACATTTCGATCGCTTTCTTCTGTCGTTTACATACATCTTTTGGTGTATTTGGCTTCTTAGGAACACTTTGATGCACATCCAGTACCAGTGTGTGAGGTTGTGATTACGATGGCGATATCCGGACGCGAACAGCGCGGACTACAACAAGACAAACGAGTTGCTCGAATAAATCATTTAAACCAGCTATTGTTTCCAGACTTATTACGGAATATCGTTGTTAATGTCCAAGTCCATCTGTGTATACCTTCAGACAGCCTCCAAGTGAAGCACACGATGTTTACTCACAGTTTGAAAGCAGCGTGGAGAAGTCTTCATCTGTGTTAAACTGTGATCCTCCCACGGAACTGGGACCCGCCCACGTTAAAATGTGACCCGCCCAGATTAAATTGTGTTACGATTTCTGTGGCTATCTACCAGCGATCATGTTTAATATGAAAGAATACCCACACATGTATCCCTTGTAAAAACGGTATTGTGCAGCACTCATCCAGATCAGATGTGACTGTTACCTCGTTTTGCAAAGATAGCAGCATAAATGTCATTGGGGATATTTAGACTTTAAAATGCTGCTTGGTCGTGAATGTTGGTGTCGGCAAACAATATTACGAATCCTCTATTCAAACATAATATTCAATGTGCATCGACATGAAAATAACAAAAAAGTTCATGCTGGACTCAAACCCGAGTCCCAACAGTAAAAATCAATCATGCCCTGCGCGTTATGAGCGCGCCACGAATATTCACGTCCTAATAGATCACCACAGCTCATTTTGTTACATTTAATATTGTCAACAAGTTCTAGAAAAATGCAATCCGACATCATATTGACAACAATAATAGTTAGTAAGTTGATGTGAATGTTTTGAACAGTGAATACTTATTGTAAATCGCTTTGGATAAAAGCGTCAGCTAAATGTCATGTAATGTGATGTAACAGGCATCAACACAGCGACTTGATTTATTGTTCTCTGGTGATCTGTTAGGACGTGTTGAATGGAGAAGTCTTCATCTGTGTTAAACCGATCCTCCCAGGGAACTGGGACCCGCCCAGGTTAAAATGTGACCCGCCTAGATTAAACTGTTACGATTTCTGTGTTCACTGTTCAAAACATTCACGTCAATAAATCCTTTACAAACTATTATTGTTGTCAGTCTTACATTTGTATCATATATTATTATCAATATGATGTCGGGTTGCATTTTTCTAGAACTTGTTGACAATGTTAATGTAACAAAATGAGCTGTGGTGATCTATTAGGATGTGAATATTCGTGGCGCGCTCATAACGCGCAGGGCATGATTTATTTTTACTGTTGGGACTCGGGTTTGAGTCCAGCATGAACTTTTTTGTTATTTTCATGTCGATGCACATTGAATATTATGTTTGAATAGAGGATTCGTAATATTGTTTGCCGACACCAACATTCACGACCAAGCTGCATTTTAAAGTCTAAATATCCCCAATGACATTTATGCTGCTATCTTTGCAAAACGAGGTAACAGTCACATCTGATCTGGATGAGTGCTGCACAATACCGTTTTTATAAGAGATACATGTGTGGGTATTCTTTCATATTAAACATGATCGCTGGTAGATAGCCACAGAAATCGTAACACAATTTAA